>NC_056727.1:901592162-901789662 GCF_019279795.1 Protopterus annectens | reverse complement strand
TCCATCTCTGCAGGTCAGGGTCTGCACTAGGATGCAGCCTTCAACATTCGGAAGTCAGATAATCATGGTTTCGACATTAAAATCTCAGGTAAGAGACTGCGGTTTGTGTTTGCATTTTTCCCCTTGTACTTCCTCCTGACTCAGTAGGTGACAGCAAAAGCTGCAATCCACCAGGTCTGCTTTAGGACCTGACTGGCTGCAGCCTGGAAAGTTTTTTTTTTTTTTAAATGGCACAGACGTAAAGAAAGGACCTGACTGGTTCAGAAGCGCTTGCAATGCTTCCACATCCACTGAGGTTTGCCTTTAGAAAGGCACCTGCTGCAAGATTTGCTGGCGTTTGACTAGTAAATAGTTTAAGATTTGTGTAGAGTTAATTCTGAATTTGGGGTCAAGCAGAGAGTGATCGAGGTATTAGGGAAGTGCTTCTTACTAGCAGCTTTTTTAACTATGCTTTTAGGGGCAAAACAGCTTACTCAAAAGAAAAAAAAACTGTCCTTTTCAAGACAACTGAAAGCTGTTTTGGAAAAAAGTCAGTCTGCCATCAGAGTGAGCACGAGGGGTATGGTTAGCTGAAGAACAGAGGCAAACACAAGCAACTTACTTGAACCAATAAGTCTGTCTAAAAAAGGCAAGTTGCTGTTTTTTGGGGACGGCAGATTGGCAGGCATACCTCTCAACTGTCCATATTTTCACACAGTGTCCAGATTTTTGCCTGATTTATATTTTTAGTCTATTCTCCTGTTCTCTTCACAAAAACTTGTGCTTTTCTGGCAAATCACTGAGGACTGAAGTCACTAAATTATGACATATATTTGAGTTTGCATTCTCTGTAGGCTATACACTGTAAGACTAACACAAATCATGTTCTAGCACCTTTCTAAGTTTATAACATTAAAATCTGTTCTTATTTGTGGGCTTTGTCCAGATTTTTGTGTTAAGAAGTTGAGGAGGAGGAGAATCTTTGTAAAGCTAAAAGTATTCAAACTTTCCCTGACTTCATGCCTTTTGTTCTCCATTATTTTTGGTTTTGTCCAGAATTATTCTGTTAAGGTAAGGAGGTGCGGAGGGGAGATGAGAAAAGCAAAATTGAAATGATTTTCAAGTGTATTGCATGTATACAGTCCACAAAGAAATGGTTGTACACTGTGTTGTTCTGTTTATATATGAGAACAAGGTTTAAGCTTTCCTTGACGTTATGCCTCTGTTTTCCCATTATTTTTGACTTTACCTAGAGGTGTGCTAATAAGAGGTAGGTGGGGGTATAGGTAGGGGGTAAGGAGCGAGTATGTTGCAGAATGGTCAGATTTTGTTTGACGTCTGCATACTATTGCAAAATTTGTTCTAACACTTGTCTGTAAAAACAGTTTTGAGAATGTGTCCCTCATATTGCACTTTTACACTGCCACTATTTTTGTCGATGTCCAGAATTCTTGTGCAAGATGGTTGAGAGTGGGGGCTGTGAGACTATTACCAAATGCCCAGATTTTTAAGTTTGAAATGAACTTAATTTTATGCCTTTGTCCTAACATTACTTTTAGCATTGTCCAGATTTCTTTTGTCAAACAGTTGAGAGGTGGGGACTGTGATAGAATACTTGCAAATGTGTAGGTTAAGTTTGAAATGTCCCCTTTGTTTTACCACTAACTTTACTTTATTTGTGTGATGTGACTGAGAGATGGGGGAGGGGGCTGTGGGAAATATTGACAACTAATCATTTTTTTTTCAGTTTGTAAGAGCAGTACTTAAAATGTGTCCCTGATTTTTTGCCCTGCCATTATTTTTATTATTGTCCAGAATTCTTGTGCTAAGAGGTTGAGAGGTGGTGCTGTGAAACTACTGCCGAATGTCCAGATTTTTAAGTTTGAAATGTCCTTAATTTTCTGCCTTTGCCAAAACATTACTTTTAGCATTGTACAGATTCTTGTGCCAAGCAGTTGAGCAGTTAGAGCTGTGGTGGAATATTGTTGAATGTCCAGGTTAAGTTTGAAATGTCCCTGATTTTATGCCTTTGTCTTACCATTATCTTTACTTTTAGCATTGTCCAGATTTCTTGTTCTATGGGGTAAGGAGATGGGGGAGGGGCTGTGGAGAATACTGCCAAATGCACATATTTTTCAGTGTGTAAAAGCAGGATTTAATATGTCTCTGATCTTTACACCTTTGTCCTACCATTATTTTTACCTTTGTCCAGTGTTCTTGTGGTAGGAGACTGAGAGCTTGGGGGGGGGGGGGGTGGCTGCACATTGCAGATAAATGACACACTGGTGTCTCACCTGTATGCTGTTTGACTTCACCTGATTCGCTTTGGGTTTTAGTCTGTCTGCCTCAGTCTCTGTAATTACTTAAGGCTCTCTACCGTATGTCTTCTGTGTCTGTAGTCTTTTCGATATGGCTGTTTTGTGTGCCCATAAAGTCTGACCATTATGCATGTCTGTAGCTGTCTTGTGTGGTGAGGTCAGTATCTCCAATGCATCTTGTTTATTTCAGTCTTGCTGTAGTGCTCTCTTTGTCTAATGTGGGTGTCTCTGTCCTGTGTGTGGGAGTCTCTCGTCAGTCTTGCTGTCGTGCTGTTTTCATCTTTCTTGTCTGTTCAGCCTTCCTGTAGTACTGTATTCATCTTTTGTAGGTGTCTCTGTTCAATGTTGCTGTAGTGTTGTCTTCATCTAGTGTAGGTGTCTCTGTCCTGTGTGTGTGAGTCTGTGTGGATGTCTTTGTGTATCTCTGTGGGAGTGGCTACCTTGTTGTGCTATAGAGGCTTGCTGTAATGTTACATTGCTATAGAATGCCAGCCAGAGCTGTGCATATACCTCTCTGAGAGTGTCTACCTTGCTGTGCTACTGAGGCTTGAAATGTAACATTGGTACTAAACGCCACTCAGTGTGTGTCCCTTGATGTAACAATAGTGGCCCTACAAGTATTTGTAATGGTCTGAGTATACTAACACTTTTATACAGTGATTGTTAAAGGAGTGGTGGGAGGAGATTGACAGGGAAGGGGTGTGACAGCAGCCAGATCCTTCCATACACCCTCCTGAGTAGAGCCCCCAACTTAAAACTTGCTGATGGCCCCCAAAATGCTAGGACCGACCCTGTTCTTTACTAATATAGTGATAAAAGGGTGGGTGCATGCAGTGTATATGAAGCTGCTTTCTTTTTTCCCTATTTTTCTTTCTTTAATAACTAAATGAAAACTCCAGCCAAGCTAGAGCTTCCAACGAGTGACCTCCCAAACCTCCTGTAACAGAGGCACATGGGATATATGCAAATTACCCTTATGATCATCAGGTGTTTCAGCTACATGGCAATGCATATCCATAGCTAGTGGGGTTTGGCTTTATTGGCCTGAATTGTCCATTAAAACGACTTCAAATGTAAAAGTCATGGGCAATTAGAATTCTAATAGAATGTTTCCCGGCGTTTTCTCTTAGGAGACAATTTATACAGAGTTGTGTGTATGAGAGCGTGTTCGTGCGCAAGCCAGTATGTAAGAAATACTGGATAAAATGTTGTTTTTTGCTGGATTTTAACACACAAATTTAATGCAAAATAGTAAGAAAGTGTTACTTAACTTGCACTCACTGTTACATTTACCACAAAATTACTGTTTTAACACTTGTAAAACCTATATTTCTCTCTAAGTTATATAATACATTTTATAGTACTGTGGCACCATACACAATACAGAATTCATTTCTTCAATTCAGCTTCTATCCTAAGATATTACATTATTCAAATTACATTCTGTTCTATTAATTTAAAGAAGGGATGAGGATCTTGTTTATGTCATTTGATGTCAGCCACTTGCTTGGTTGACTTGTTCTGCATATGTGGGCAATAGATATGTATGTTTATGACAATGGTTGTGGTGATGATCTGTGTTGGTTTCTGCGTGGGTGTGTTTTTTGAGCAGGAAGTGAGTAGCTCAAATACAAGACAATTTAGAAGCTCATGCTCTGAAAGTTAATTGAAAGTCTGATGCATAGAAAAGGACAGACCAATATGAAAGTAATAACATATTTCCCACAAAGTCAGACAAAATTACACGTCCTTTTGATAAGTTGGGAATTTATGTATCTCTCAAAAAGACTGTAGTGGGTATGCTGCCAACCATATATTATGGAACATATTATTAGTTATTTTAGACATCACAGTTTCTTTTTTACTATTTTACATCTCATAGTATGTTCTAGTGAATATGATACCCTAGTTATAGAAGAGGCATGTTATGAAAGATAATTGTAAGTCCTCACAAAGATTTTTTTTTACAGAAGTTTATTTGTTCTTTGAAATATCATGAGTCTGCCATACCATTTAAGCATGTGCAGTCTTGTAGTCAAAAGTGAGTTTAAATAGTTAACTATTTAGTCACATTATCAATAATATATAATAGTATATTAGTAATATATAGCATGATTGTTATAAACAATGTTATATGTATGGTCTTTTATCTGTGTTAATCTCTTTTTTTTCCAGAACTGAAAGACATGATTGGATTTATTATAATACTGTACAGGCTGTTATAAACAGAACAGAACCAAATTACTACAAGATCGGCTATACTTTACAGTTTATAAGTTTTACAGCAAGCAAATGAGTGTTTATAATCTAAATATTATGTATATATTAACTCCTTTTAATTTTGTTAAATAAGTTGGACCTTTCATATATCATACCTTTAGAAGCAGTACAGTGATGCTAGATAGTTATTTGTGGGTAGGTGGTAGTGTTTGCATAGGATTGCTATTCAAATTAGGAGTTTTAAACTCCATAGGGGGGTGGGTGGGAAAGAACTGTGCATGTATAGAAGACTAGAAATGAATTATTTTCTTTTTTGGTGTGTACTATTCTTGATAGAAAGTTTACAGTTAATCTCAATTATGTTATACTTCTTATATCTATGAGTAAGCAGTTCACTAGATATAGCTACAATCTGGAACTCTATTCCCCAACAAATAGTTCTCACAACCAACTCCTCCATTTTCAAAAAAACTTCTCAAGGTGCACCTTACAAACAACTGGATATGTTCCTGTTCTTCCCCAGGCTGACCAAACTTCATTCTCTGCCTTTAGTCTTTGCTTCCTACTCCTAATCCGCTACAACTCCTCTCTCAAGAGCTCACTGCTTTCTCTTCATTCTACGACTCTCTTCATTAATTTCGCAATAGTCCTCAAGCTTTCACAACTAATTACACTGCTATTAATTTTTTCTGCCTTTATCCCAGTAAGTCACTTCATGTTACCCTAACATCCATTTTTATATCTAACTTCTATTATGGTCATCTGACCCCACTCAAACACTATTTTCTTCTATGATGTTATCCTAAAGCATTTTAAATAATTAATTACCCGCGGTAGTGGTGATGCGGTAGCATTGTCGCCTCACAGCAAGACGTTGTCACATTTGATTCTCAGCTAGAGCGTCTTCTGTGTGGAGGCATGCGTGAATGGGCGTGCCTTCGTTGAAGGTTGTGCGTCAGGGCTGGTAACTCAGCACGTAAAAATCCACTACCAAACATTAGCGGACCGGAGTTTCGCTGTGGCGACCCCTAATAAGCCGAAAGACACAACATATTACTGGAAATTGTCTTTACTTTATAATACCTACTGTACATAACTACAATGAAATACATGTTAACCTGATGTGTTCAACTGTATTATTATATACTTGGAGTTTTTCTCCCTGGGCCTTCCCTGAAAACAATCTACTAGCCCAGTCGGACACTCCCAGTAAACAAATGTAAAATAAAAATGAATGAATGAATAAATAAAATAGTTTTTCTGTACCATATTATTTACAAATGTTTGATGGTATTACATGTAATACTTATTTATTTTTCCTATTTAGGTAATATGGCCAACTTGAAATGCATATCAATTAAAATCAATGGATTAAATAATAGTTGTAAAAGGGGTAGTTTATAAATTCCCAAGTTATATTTTTACAGGAAACATATTTAATAAAAGAAGATTTGGACAGACTTAACACTAAACACTATTCTGTATTGACTAGCTCTCATTATAAACAAAAGAGAAGAGAGGTGGCTATTTTATGAAAACGTTTTTTGCCTCTACCTAAAATCCTGAATACATTTAGTGATGAAAAAGGATCGTTTTGTTCGGTGGCTTTAGAGACTCAAAAGAAACTATACACTTTTGTTAATGTCCATTGGATGTCTGGATTGGGAATGCAAACAGTTAAACAACAGTTGGGGGAAATAAGAATATCAACAGGAAACATTATTTTTGCAGGTGACTTTAATTGTATTTTATCTGGCAAGGATACCAACACTATCTGTAAAAGGAAGAAACCTGCCTCAGTCAAGGCTTTGATGGAGTTCACTGACCTATATAATATGAGAGATATAAATGAGTTTTCAGTATCAGACTCACTCTTCTTTAGACATTAATCACAAAGGCATGGGACACAACCATGAATAGACAGAGTATACGTTTCAAATGAGATCACTAGTAGAATAGATAACGTTAAAGTAGTCTCTTGCCCACTGTCTGATCATAACGCAATAACATTTCAAGTTATACTGAATTCTATTAATAACATCCCAGTTAAAAGGATTCCTGCATATATAACCACTATGAAAGACTTTAAGGAGTTCTTATTAATAAAGAAATTCAAACTTTTATAAAAATTAATCATAAAGTTAACACCTCACAGATTTTTGTATGGGACTCTTTAAAAGCATACCTTTTTGGCAAAACTGCAAGTTGGTATGCACAAAAAAAAAAAGAAACAATGGGACAAAGAATTGACAGATTTATATGAGAAATTCGATAAGTTAAAATTAGATAGTCAAAAAGGAAATAACTTAATGGAAGAAATAAAGAAGTTATGTAGTCACCATAATGGTCCATGTTTGTTGTCCAGTATCTCGCCTTCATTCTTGCTGGTTGGGTTCGGAGCCAAACCTCGGCTCCGACTCGGCCGCATACCAAAGCTCGAGGACAACATAACATAAATAGTTTAAACAGTAAATATTTAGAAATTTTACAACATAAAACTATTATAAATTTATAAAAGATTAAAATAACTAATTATTCCATAAATCCTAAAGCTATGCATAAATCAGCTACTAGAACAAAAATGAGTATTAAATCTAACCACATCAAAAAATTATATTCCTCTAGTAGTAAAAAGAAGGTTACTGAAATAGAGGATATTCTGGATATTTTCATTTTAACAAGTTTAATCGACACAAACCAACAGTGGATACACAAGATCTAATTAAAACTTTTATAAAAAAATATACTGAAAATAGGCTGTCAGAAGATAGAATAAAAATAATTAACAAGCTTATATCAATGTCTCTAATCAAAATTCAAATGAATAAATTAAAACCCAATAAAGTCCCTTGAAATGACGGTATAATACCTGAATTATACAAAAATGATGGCTAAGTATGCTTTGAGTATTTTACTAGAGGTATTTCCAATAGTTAAAGGACTTACACAAAGGTACCACCATCCTGGAAATACACCCTAATATCCCCAGTTTTAGAACCTGGTAAGGACTAAACACAGTGTTCTTCATATAGACCAATTTCATTATTAAATGAGGATTATAAAACATTCATGGCAATCAATGCCTCTAGAATAAAACAATTTCTTCCAGTGTTGATAAACAATGATCAGACTAGGTTTATAATGAACAGGAACACCTATGACAATATCAAGAGAATACTATCAATAATTAATTAAACTATCAATAACTGATTATACTAATAATTCAAAACAAGAACAAACTTTGTTTAGTCTGGATATCAATAATGCATTTGATTCAGTTAATTGGGAGTACTTACTCTTAGTACTGGAGGAAAAGTAATTTTTCAAACAACATGTCTTACATTTAATCAAATTTCTCTATGAAAACTCCTTTGCATACATGAAGATAGGCTCATATACTTCGCAAACAACCGTGATTACTAAAGCTACTAAAAAGGTTTGTCCCTTATCCCCAATGCTTTTTGCTTTAGTTATGGAACCCTTTGCAAATTATATAAAATCAAATAAAAACATCAAAGACATACTAATAAATAATTATTTAATCCCCAAAATACAATTATTTGCAGTTGACATCCTATTAACTTTGACTGACTGCAATTCTTCTCTTATTTCAATATTCCAAGCAATAGAAATATTCCAGAAGACATCAGGACTCAGTTTTGATGAGAATAAGACTAAAATAGTACCTGCTAATTACAATGTTAACAAAATAGATAAGAAATTACATAAATACATTGTAAAAGATGTTAAAATCACTCACTTTGGGATAATCTTGCCTGATAATATTAAAGATATAACAACCCTTAATTACATTAACTTAAATTCCATAAAACAAACTCTTGATAAATGGAATTAAGAAAAAAGTTATGTACTCACCATAATGTTCCGAGTTGTTGCTTTTCATTTATCTTCAACCTGTGGGAATACAGATCTGACTCAGCTGTATTTTCCAGCATCGGATCCAAGCTCCTCCCCTATCCATAATGCCCCTGTCTTCCTCCTCCCCTCAGATCAAGTTTGCTGCCGACAGTAGCACCCCAATCTAACACCTTGGCAGTAGTACCCTGAAAGCACCATAGGAAAAACAAGGCTTGCCAAAGTAAGGGCTGTGTCTCTTCCATCAGGTCTACCACACAGCCCACAAAAGGCAGGGGGAAGGAGGGTGGGATGGTTGAAGACAATTGAAAAGCAACAATTCAGATGGAACGTTATGGTGAGTACATAACTTTTTTATCTGAAGTTGTTGTTTTCATTTGATCTTCAACCTGTAGGACAGAGTCCCCAGCTAGCAAAAGGCCCTGGGAGGACCTCATGGAAGGATATTCTGGAGCATGGTGGAGCCAAAGGATGCCCTGCTTTTGGCCAGGAGATCCAACTTATAATGTGAAATGAACATGTGCAAAGATACAGAAGTAGCTGCAGAGCAAATGTCAGCCAAAGAAACCCTAGACCAATAGACCACTGAAGTAGCCACTGACCTGGTAGAATGCACCTTGACCTGACCTGGTGGAGATAATCCTTTGGCTGTATACGCCAGAGCTATGCAATGAAAGATCCAACGAGCAATAGTCACCTTTGACACAGGTTTCCCAAAGAAAAGCTTAGAAAAGGAAACAAAAAGTTGATCAGAATTACGAAAGGACTTTGTTCTATGCAAATAAAAATGAAACTGCCTATGAAAATCAAGCAAATGCAATTTATACTCTCAATTATTCTGGAAGTTCAGAAATAAAACAGGGAGATTGATCACCTGATTAATGTTAGATTCCAAAGCCACTTTCAGAAGAAAGGAAGGGTTTCTGTGCAAGACACCGTGTCTTTATGAAACACCATATAAGGAGGCTTGACAAACAAGGCTTGAATCTCCAAGACTCTTTTAGCTGAGGTAATAGCAACCAGAAACTAAGACAGAAATTGTAAATTCACTGCAGCTGCTGAACTGTCTACTATATGAAAACTGGAGATAACTGCCAACTGAATATTAAGCATAGAAAAGCTGGCACCTCGATGAAAAATATCTGCCACAAACTCCAAACTGACTGATCTCAACAAACTATCCTCCTGTTACTACCATATAGCTAGATTTGCTACTGGTATGGCATATAGGACTCACCACTGCAACAACATAGTTCAGCTTAACTGGCTGGAATTTCCTTACCTTTTGCAGTTCAATCAGCTTACAGTAGCGCGCAAAGTACTCAACCAACCTGATAATACCCCGGCTCTCAAAAACGTTATCAGCCCTCATAATGCTCTCAGGCCACTTCGATCGTCAAGAAAACTATTGGTCCTAACCCTAAAATCCAGCAACAGAGCAGGGAATTCTCTACTTCCTAACTCTGTTGGTAAAATTTGGAACCTACTTCCTGCAGATCTCACCCAGGAATCTTCTTTAACCCTATTTAAAAAAGGCCTCAAAAATACTTTAAATCACACTGGCTCTGCCCCTGCCTAAACCCTGGCTAACCCAACCCAACAAATTGGTGATTCTCTACTTAACTGCTTATTAGCAAGTCAACCATTCTACTGACCAAATGTATTATGTTATAATGTACAGATTTGCTTGTTTGTACCTGTGTTAAACCTTTAGTATGCTGTATCATATTCCTACTGCGTTAAACCTTGTGAAATGATGTATCCTTATTCTGTTCTCACTCTTTTATTAATGTATTACTATTTGTTTTTGGGACAATAAGTGGAGCTTTTCTCCTCGGGCCTCCACTGAAAATGGCCATGTATCCAGTCGGACTATCCTGGCCAACAAATGTAAAATAAATAAATAAATAGTGGGTGAAGCGACAAGTGACCTCTGACTGCCTCCAGAGATGGACAGCCGGGCAACCCCTCAAGGCTGGTATTCGGGCTTATCAGAGAAAGGTTCTCAGGACCCGAAATTCCTAGGACCCCCTCTGCCTCTAGGGTGGCTTCTATCATATCCCTTTCTGCCTCTGGGGGAAGGCGACTCCTGAGCGTCCCAGGAAAACACCTGAGACTTGCGAAACCACATCTTCTTCTGGCCTCGCTGGTTCCTGGAAAAGGACCTTTGAGGCGGTGAGAAGCGGATCCTGACGGCAGACAGTGTCTTCCGTCCTTCTCACTCTGGACCAAAGTCTCTCTGACCATCTTCCCAAAAAGGGAAGAACCATCACAAGGGGCGTTGGCAAAAGATGCCCTGAAGGGCTCAGAGAACTGACATAAGCGGAGCCAGGCATGGTGCCGGATGACAACGCCTGACCCTGCTGCCCGTGCAGCTACTTCTGTGGCATGAGAGAGCAAATGCATAAACATGTTGACTACAGATTTTAGGGTGGCCATTCGTGCATCTAACATCTTCCTATCCTCTGCCGACATGGACCCTGGGGTCGACTCCGTGACTTCCTTGACCAGATCTCTCTGGAGTCGAAAGTGCGCCATGTAGTTCAGAGCCCTCACACAGAAGGTCGCTGAAGCATAAACTCGCTTCCAAAAATGATCCAAAGTTCTTGTGTCTCGGTCATGCGGATGGACCGTGGAACTCTCCTGGGTGAGTTCCTTCTTGGTGGCCACTGCCAAAAGCATAACATCTACAGGGGACCCCTTGTGCCAGTGTAACTTGTCCGCGGGAGGACTTAAAACCTTGTCCAGGCACTTGGGCATTGGATCTATGGTGTCCGGCTCCTTCTACGCCCTAGATGTTATCAAATCCACAAGTGGATCAGCAGGAGGGGTCACCAAAGAGGTAGATGGGCCTGAGCCGAATGCCTCCAGAAATATGGACTCGTCAGAAGTTGGTTTTGGGGCAGACCACCCCCCCTCTTTGGCAGAGGATCTCCATGATGTCTCCAAAGGAGACATCCTCGGGGGGTGATCTTGGGTCACCTTCCCCTTCATCTAGGTCCGTGTCTTCGATGAGGGACTCTGGAGGAGAGTCCAAGTGCCTCCTTTTACACATTGACTTGGGGGGCTCCTCAAGGGGACTATCTGGTGAGGCCTCGCAAGCGGGTTGTTCCAAGGCCAGAACGTCTTGGGGCACTACGGCTATGGGCTGTCCCTGAGAGGGCAAGATGGTCGGACCTGCACTCAAGGCCGGGGGGGGGGGGTCTGGATGGATTCCAAAGACGAAATGGTCAGAAGCCTCGGCCCTGCAAGAACCCTCTCCACCACGTCGAATGCCAAGGGGGAACGGACCTCCTGGGCTGAACTAGTGGAAGCCACTCCCCCCAATCTGACTGGGGAATTGGAGCTGAGCCTCTAGGAGCTGAGACACCGAGGGGAATGCTTCTCTCCGATAAGCTCAGAGGAGAGAGCACTCCCTCAGATCTGACCCAGAGGCTACGGCTCCGAGAGCTCGGATCCGATCTAGTTGGATCCAACACACTCAAGGCACTGGCCAGCATCAAGGAACAGGGTACCATCGGCGCCGACCCCTCGACTCCGACCGTCCTCGGATCCAACAACTTCAAAACAGCAGGTCGGATCGGAGAAGGAGTGATAGATCTACATACTGGATGGAAGGTGCCCGCTCCAGTGGGAGAAGGCCCTAGCAAGAACCACATCTGGATTTGAGTGTGGATAAACCTCCGCATCATCTTGTTCGTCTCCGCTTCAGACAGGCTCCGTATGGAGTGGGAGGACGCCGCCAAAATGGGCTGGGAAAGCCGGAGGGGAGGGGGCCTACGGGGCAACTAGCTAACCGGTACCTCGGGGTCAGGAGAGAACCTAGGGGACCTGTGCTGAGGTGTCCCAGGCCTGGAAACAGGCTTAACCTTCAGCAGGGGGCCGGCCTCAGACAAGCAATGAGGGGAATGCTGGCAAGGTTGGTCCTTCTTGGCTTTATCTCCCTTCCCCGGACCTCTTGGTGGGAAGGTGAGTCCCAGAGGCCGTGGAGGGGAAGACGAATCAGCAGCCGCTGCTTTCGTAGCAGGGTAAGGTGGGACCTCAGTCCCAGCAGAAGAGGGCAACAGGCCCTTAACGATCAGTTTGTCCCACCTGTCCTTAAGTGCTCTGGGATTAAACCCAGCACAAATAGGACAGAGGGACTGGAGGTGAGCCACCCCCAGACAAAACATGCACAGTGTGTGGCCAATCTGCCATGGAAAGCTTATGGCCACACTCTGTGCTCCTTTTGAAACCTGGCTTTGGGGCGTCCACCATGCCTCAGCCAGCCCAAAAAAATACAGAGACACACAGGCACACACACACACACACACACACACACACACACACACACACACACACACACACACACACACACACACACACACACACACACACACAAAATGTGGAAAGAGAGGAGGGGAGGAAAGATAGTAAAACCTACAAGAAATTTGCTACCGAGAACCCAGAGAAAGTATAGATAGGTTAGAAGTATAAGATAGAGACAGAAAAGGCCAAAAAAGGTAAGTAATTACTGTTCAAAAACACCACTAACTCAATGGAGCTCAGACCACGCTGCTTCCACTCAGGTAGCAAACGATATCTAAAGGGAGAAGGGGGAGCATTATGGCTAAGGGGAGGAGCATGGATCTCGGAGTCGTAGCTGGAAAATGCGGCCGTGTCAGATCCGATATGGATCCGAGGACCCACAGGTTGAAGAACACATGAAGTAAACTACTTCAGATACATACTATTCTCTCTTCCATAACTAGTATGGAATCTGCACTGCTGCTCTTGAAAGAGAGGCTCAAATGTTGGATGAAGTCTCATTTTCTGGTTAGGACCATCTAGGAAAGTAGAAAGCAATGTCCCTCTATAACTGGAGCATGACCTCCTGTCCCCCTTTTTGAAAAAAGGGCCACCCATTATTATGCCAATCCAGAGGTACCTTCCACACAAAACTGAAAAGACATGTTAACCACGTCATCCCTACCACGTCCAACAGAATTAGCATTTGTGGCTGGATCTCATCCACTTCTACAGCGTTGGCTCTATGGAGATGTTTAATCATTGTTGAAATGAATCCAATCACATCAACTGTTTCTGGTATTACCTATTCATAGCAGGGCTTGTATACTGGATTCAGGAGTTCTGCAAGGTGTTTCTTCTATCTCCCAATAATGTCTTCAATCAAGGTCAGCATTTCTCCATGCTTGCTGAGAACAGTCAGGGCATTCTCCTACCTATACCTCCTGAGTTGACACATGGTTTGCTAGTATCTCTTTGAAGCATTCTGAAAGTCAGACTTTTGCATCAGTGATTACTAATAGTCAAATCCAGACAACCTCTTGCTAACACTGTTTCCTTCACCCTTGGTGTATACCAGCAGGTCTTACAGTTACCGTCACGACAAGCCATGACCTTTGCTAGCCATAGCTTCTCTAGGTTATGACTGCTGAGGTCTTGAACATGGTCCATTCATACTCCATATGTTTGAACTCTATAGGTTATGTAAGTAGTGCTTCTGGAAGACGGAGATGAACTGATTCAGCACAGAAGCATTTACTGAAAATTTCCAGGACAATGTCACTGTATGTTTTAGTTTTCCTGGGTCTGTTGTATCACTGCCCTAGCCACCTTGTCCAAATGTCCACCAAGTGGTGTTCAGTTGCTATCTCAGAACCTCTCTTGGCATGGCTGCCTAGAACATATGGCCCCAGGTCTGATGATATTACTACAAAGTCTATCATCGGCTTTTTGGCATCAGCTGCCCTGGTATCGAGCACACTCATGAGCAGTCTTAAGTTCAAACAGGGTTTCTTGATGGACACAGACAATCCATGACTAGCTTACAAATCCAAAAACAATTTACTTCCAAAGTTTTGATCAGATAACCAGTTACTTCCAATCACAGCCCTCTAAGTGCTGCCATCACTCTCTATGAGTGCTGAAATCTCCCTGTGTGACTACAATGTCAACAAGTTGTATTTTATCAAGAATCATGCTTATAGTCTCTAAGAAGACTGAATACTCTGAAAAGTTGTTAGGTCATACACACAAACGTGATTCTGATTCTTCCTGGGAACTAACTCTAAATGTTTCTCTTTCATTAATGATTCCTTAAATACTTTAGTATGTTAAGATAACTTTTTTATCCTCATTGACAAAGACGGCAATGTTACAGTTTTACACAATAGGACACGTTTGTCATTCTTGTTTTGGAGAGTCTTTTGGAATAAGCAGCAGGAACCCTCTCTGATTTCTCCCCACTCTACACCATTTCTGACTCTTTTTCTGCTCCCCCCTTTAAACTTCTTACATTTTCTTCAATTTCTTCTGTGTGGTGTCTGCATGGGAATTTGCAGGATGTTCCACTTTCTCCCCACATCCCCAAAACATACCATGGCAAATTAGCATTCCTCTGAACTGCCCAGAGGGGTGCGTATTATACAAGTGTGTGTGTGTGTGTGTGTGTGTGTGTGTGTGTGTGTCTGTCTGTGTGTGTCTGTGTGTGTGTCCCCTACAGTGGTCCCATAGAATAGACAGAGTATACGTTTCAAATGAGATCACTAGTAGAATAGATAACGTTAAAGTAGTCTCTTGCCCACTGTCTGATCATAACGCAATAACATTTCAAGTTATACTGAATTCTATTAATAACATCCCAGTTAAAAGGATTCCTGCATATATAACCACTATGAAAGACTTTAAGGAGTTCTTATTAATAAAGAAATTCAAACTTTTATAAAAATTAATCATAAAGTTAACACCTCACAGATTTTTGTATGGGACTCTTTAAAAGCATACCTTTTTGGCAAAACTGCAAGTTGGTATGCACAAAAAAAAAAAAAGAAACAATGGGACAAAGAATTGACAGATTTATATGAGAAATTCGATAAGTTAAAATTAGATAGTCAAAAAGGAAATAACTTAATGGAAGAAATAAAGAAGTTATGTAGTCACCATAATGGTCCATGTTTGTTGTCCAGTATCTCGCCTTCATTCTTGCTGGTTGGGTTCGGAGCCGAACCTCGGCTCCGACTCGGCCGCATACCAAAGCTCGAGGACAACATAACATAAATAGTTTAAACAGTAAATATTTAGAAATTTTACAACATAAAACTATTATAAATTTATAAAAGATTAAAATAACTAATTATTCCATAAATCCTAAAGCTATGCATAAATCAGCTACTAGAACAAAAATGAGTATTAAATCTAACCACATCAAAAAATTATATTCCTCTAGTAGTAAAAAGAAGGTTACTGAAATAGAGGATATTCTGGATATTTTCATTTTAACAAGTTTAATCGACACAAACCAACAGTGGATACACAAGATCTAATTAAAACTTTTATAAAAAAATATACTGAAAATAGGCTGTCAGAAGATAGAATAAAAATAATTAACAAGCTTATATCAATGTCTCTAATCAAAATTCAAATGAATAAATTAAAACCCAATAAAGTCCCTTGAAATGACGGTATAATACCTGAATTATACAAAAATGATGGCTAAGTATGCTTTGAGTATTTTACTAGAGGTATTTCCAATAGTTAAAGGACTTACACAAAGGTACCACCATCCTGGAAATACACCCTAATATCCCCAGTTTTAGAACCTGGTAAGGACTAAACACAGTGTTCTTCATATAGACCAATTTCATTATTAAATGAGGATTATAAAACATTCATGGCAATCAATGCCTCTAGAATAAAACAATTTCTTCCAGTGTTGATAAACAATGATCAGACTAGGTTTATAATGAACAGGAACACCTATGACAATATCAAGAGAATACTATCAATAATTAATTAAACTATCAATAACTGATTATACTAATAATTCAAAACAAGAACAAACTTTGTTTAGTCTGGATATCAATAATGCATTTGATTCAGTTAATTGGGAGTACTTACTCTTAGTACTGGAGGAAAAGTAATTTTTCAAACAACATGCCTTACATTTAATCAAATTTCTCTATGAAAACTCCTTTGCATACATGAAGATAGGCTCATATACTTCGCAAACAACCGTGATTACTAAAGCTACTAAAAAGGTTTGTCCCTTATCCCCAATGCTTTTTGCTTTAGTTATGGAACCCTTTGCAAATTATATAAAATCAAATAAAAACATCAAAGACATACTAATAAATAATTATTTAATCCCCAAAATACAATTATTTGCAGTTGACATCCTATTAACTTTGACTGACTGCAATTCTTCTCTTATTTCAATATTCCAAGCAATAGAAATATTCCAGAAGACATCAGGACTCAGTTTTGATGAGAATAAGACTAAAATAGTACCTGCTAATTACAATGTTAACAAAATAGATAAGAAATTACATAAATACATTGTAAAAGATGTTAAAATCACTCACTTTGGGATAATCTTGCCTGATAATATTAAAGATATAACAACCCTTAATTACATTAACTTAAATTCCATAAAACAAACTCTTGATAAATGGAATTAAGAAAAAAGTTATGTACTCACCATAATGTTCCATCTGAGTTGTTGCTTTTCATTTATCTTCAACCTGTGGGAATACAGATCTGACTCAGCTGTATTTTCCAGCATCGGATCCAAGCTCCTCCCCTATCCATAATGCCCCTGTCTTCCTCCTCCCCTCAGATCAAGTTTGCTGCCGACAGTAGCACCCCAATCTAACACCTTGGCAGTAGTACCCTGAAAGCACCATAGGAAAAACAAGGCTTGCCAAAGTAAGGGCTGTGTCTCTTCCATCAGGTCTACCACACAGCCCACAAAAGGCAGGGGGAAGGAGGGTGGGATGGTTGAAGACAATTGAAAAGCAACAATTCAGATGGAACGTTATGGTGAGTACATAACTTTTTTATCTGAAGTTGTTGTTTTCATTTGATCTTCAACCTGTAGGACAGAGTCCCCAGCTAGCAAAAGGCCCTGGGAGGACCTCATGGAAGGATATTCTGGAGCATGGTGGAGCCAAAGGATGCCCTGCTTTTGGCCAGGAGATCCAACTTATAATGTGAAATGAACATGTGCAAAGATACAGAAGTAGCTGCAGAGCAAATGTCAGCCAAAGAAACCCTAGACCAATAGACCACTGAAGTAGCCACTGACCTGGTAGAATGCACCTTGACCTGACCTGGTGGAGATAATCCTTTGGCTGTATACGCCAGAGCTATGCAATGAAAGATCCAACGAGCAATAGTCACCTTTGACACAGGTTTCCCAAAGAAAAGCTTAGAAAAGGAAACAAAAAGTTGATCAGAATTACGAAAGGACTTTGTTCTATGCAAATAAAAATGAAACTGCCTATGAAAATCAAGCAAATGCAATTTATACTCTCAATTATTCTGGAAGTTCAGAAATAAAACAGGGAGATTGATCACCTGATTAATGTTAGATTCCAAAGCCACTTTCAGAAGAAAGGAAGGGTTTCTGTGCAAGACACCGTGTCTTTATGAAACACCATATAAGGAGGCTTGACAAACAAGGCTTGAATCTCCAAGACTCTTTTAGCTGAGGTAATAGCAACCAGAAACTAAGACAGAAATTGTAAATTCACTGCAGCTGCTGAACTGTCTACTATATGAAAACTGGAGATAACTGCCAACTGAATATTAAGCATAGAAAAGCTGGCACCTCGATGAAAAATATCTGCCACAAACTCCAAACTGACTGATCTCAACAAACTATCCTCCTGTTACTACCATATAGCTAGATTTGCTACTGGTATGGCATATAGGACTCACCACTGCAACAACATAGTTCAGCTTAACTGGCTGGAATTTCCTTACCTTTTGCAGTTCAATCAGCTTACAGTAGCGCGCAAAGTACTCAACCAACCTGATAATACCCCGGCTCTCAAAAACGTTATCAGCCCTCATAATGCTCTCAGGCCGTCAAGAAAACTACTGGTCCTAACCCTAAAATCCAGCAACAGAGCAGGGAATTCTCTACTTCCTAACTCTGTTGGTAAAATTTGGAACCTACTTCCTGCAGATCTCACCCAGGAATCTTCTTTAACCCTATTTAAAAAAGGCCTCAAAAATACTTTAAATCACACTGGCTCTGCCCCTGCCTAAACCCTGGCTAACCCAACCCAACAAATTGGTGATTCTCTACTTAACTGCTTATTAGCAAGTCAACCATTCTACTGACCAAATGTATTATGTTATAATGTACAGATTTGCTTGTTTGTACCTGTGTTAAACCTTTAGTATGCTGTATCATATTCCTACTGCGTTAAACCTTGTGAAATGATGTATCCTTATTCTGTTCTCACTCTTTTATTAATGTATTACTATTTGTTTTTGGGACAATAAGTGGAGCTTTTCTCCTCGGGCCTCCACTGAAAATGGCCATGTATCCAGTCGGACTATCCTGGCCAACAAATGTAAAATAAATAAATAAATAGTGGGTGAAGCGACAAGTGACCTCTGACTGCCTCCAGAGATGGACAGCCGGGCAACCCCTCAAGGCTGGTATTCGGGCTTATCAGAGAAAGGTTCTCAGGACCCGAAATTCCTAGGACCCCCTCTGCCTCTAGGGTGGCTTCTATCATATCCCTTTCTGCCTCTGGGGGAAGGCGACTCCTGAGCGTCCCAGGAAAACACCTGAGACTTGCGAAACCACATCTTCTTCTGGCCTCGCTGGTTCCTGGAAAAGGACCTTTGAGGCGGTGAGAAGCGGATCTTGATGGCAGACAGTGTCTTCTGTCCTTCTCACTCTGGATCAAAGTCTCTCTGACCATCTTCCCAAAAAGGGAAGAACCATCACAAGGGGCGTTGGCAAAAGATGCCCTGAAGGGCTCAGAGAACTGACATAAGCGGAGCCAGGCATGGTGCCGGATGACAACGCCTGACCCTGCTGCCCGTGCAGCTACTTCTGTGGCATGAGAGAGCAAATGCATAAACATGTTGACTACAGATTTTAGGGTGGCCATTCGTGCATCTAACATCTTCCTATCCTCTGCCGACATGGACCCTGGGGTCGACTCCGTGACTTCCTTGACCAGATCTCTCTGGAGTCGAAAGTGCGCCATGTAGTTCGGAGCCCTCACACAGAAGGTCGCTGAAGCATAAACTCGCTTCCAAAAATGATCCAAAGTTCTTGTGTCTCGGTCATGCGGATGGACCGTGGAACTCTCCTGGGTGAGTTCCTTCTTGGTGGCCACTGCCAAAAGCATAACATCTACAGGGGACCCCTTGTGCCAGTGTAACTTGTCCGCGGGAGGACTTAAAACCTTGTCCAGGCACTTGGGCATTGGATCTATGGTGTCCGGCTCCTTCCACGCCCTAGATGTTATCAAATCCACAAGTGGATCAGCAGGAGGGGTCACCAAAGAGGTAGATGGGCCTGAGCCGAATGCCTCCAGAAATATGGACTCGTCAGAAGTTGGTTTTGGGACAGACCACCCCCCCTCTTTGGCAGAGGATCTCCATGATGTCTCCAAAGGAGACATCCTCGGGGGGTGATCTTGGGTCACCTTCCCCTTCATCCAGGTCCGTGTCTTCGATGAGGGACTCTGGAGGAGAGTCCAAGTGCCTCCTTTTACACATTGACTTGGGGGGCTCCTCAAGGGGACTATCTGGTGAGGTCTCGCAAGCGGGTTGTTCCAAGGCCAGAACGTCTTGGGGCACTACGGCTATGGGCTGTCCCTGAGAGGGCAAAATGGTCGGACCTGCACTCAAGGCCAGGGGGGGGGGGTCTGGATGGATTCCAAAGACAAAATGGTCAGAACCCTCGGCCCTGCAAGAACCCTCTCCACCATGTCGAATGCCAAGGGGGAACAGACCTCCTGGGCTGAACTCGTGGAAGCCACTCCCCCCAATCTGACTGGGGAATTGGAGCCGAGCCTCTAGGAGCTGAGACACCGAGGGGAATGCTTCTCTCCGATAAGCTCAGAGGAGAGAGCACTCCCTCAGATCTGACCCAGAGGCTATGGCTCCGAGAGCTCGGATCCGATCTAGTCGGATCCAACACACTCAAGGCACTGGCCAGCATCAAGGTACAGGGTACCATCGGCGCCGACCCCTCAACTCCGACCGTCCTCGGATCCAACAACTTCAAAACAGCAGGTCGGATCGGAGAAGGAGTGATAGATCTACATACTGGATGGAAGGTGCCCGCTCCAGTGGGAGAAGGCCCTAGCAAGAACCACATCTGGATTTGAGTGTGGATAAACCTCCGCATCATCTTGTTCGTCTCCGCTTCAGACAGGCTCCGTATGGAGTGGGAGGACGCCGCCAAAATGGGCTGGGAAAGCCGGAGGGGAGGGGGCCTACGGGGCAACTGGCTAACCTGTACCTCGGGCTCAGGGGAGAACCTAGGGGACCTGTGCTGAGGTGTCCCAGGCCTGGAAACAGGCTTAACCTTCAGCAGGGGGCCGGCCTCAGACAAGCAATGAGGGGAATGCTGGCAAGGCTGGTCCTTCTTGGCTTTATCTCCCTTCCCTGGACCTCTTGGTGGGAAGGTGAGTCCCAGAGGCCGTGGAAGGGGAAGACGAAGCAGCAGCTGCTACTTTCTTAGCTGGGGAAAGTGGGACCTCAGTCCCAGCAGAAGAGGGCAACAGGCCCTTAACGATCAGTTTGTCCCACCTGTCCTTAAGTGCTCTGGGATTAAACCCAGCACAAATAGGACAGAGGGACTGGAGGTGAGCCACCCCCAGACAAAACATGCACAGTGTGTGGCCAATCTGCCATGGAAAGCTTATGGCCACACTCTGTGTTCCTTTTGAAACCTGGCTTTGGGGCGTCCACCATGCCTCAGCCAGCCCAAAAAAATACAGAGACACACAGGCACACACACACACACACACACACACACACACACACACACACACACACACACACACACACACACACACACACACACACACACACACAATGTGGAAAGAGAGGAGGGGAGGAAAGATAGTAAAACCTACAAGAAATTTGCTACCGAGAACCCAGAGAAAGTATAGATAGGTTAGAAGTATAAGATAGAGACAGAAAAGGCCAAAAAAGGTAAGTAATTACTGTTCAAAAACACCACTAACTCAATGGAGCTCAGACCACGCTGCTTCCACTCAGGTAGCAAACGATATCTAAAGGGAGAAGGGGGAGCATTATGGCTAAGGGGAGGAGCATGGATCTCGGAGTCGTAGCTGGAAAATGCGGCCGTGTCAGATCCGATATGGATCCGAGGACCCACAGGTTGAAGAACACATGAAGTAAACTACTTCAGATACATACTATTCTCTCTTCCATAACTAGTATGGAATCTGCACTGCTGCTCTTGAAAGAGAGGCTCAAATGTTGGATGAAGTCTCATTTTCTGGTTAGGACTATTTAGGAAAGTAGAAAGCAATGTCCCTCTATAACTGGAGCATGACCTCCTGTCCCCCTTTTTGAAAAAAGGGCCACCCATTATTATGCCAATCCAGAGGTACCTTCCACACAAAACTGAAAAGACATGTTAACCACGTCATCCCTACCACGTCCAACAGAATTAGCATTTGTGGCTGGATCTCATCCACTTCTACAGCGTTGGCTCTATGGAGATGTTTAATCATTGTTGAAATGAATCCAATCACATCAACTGTTTCTGGTATTACCTATTCAAAGCAGGGCTTGTATACTGGATTCAGGAGTTCTGCAAGGTGTTTCTTCTATCTCCCAATAATGTCTTCAATCAAGGTCAGCATTTCTCCATGCTTGCTGAGAACAGTCAGGGCATTCTCCTACCTATACCTCCTGAGTTGACACATGGTTTGCTAGTATCTCTTTGAAGCATTCTGAAAGTCAGACTTTTTGCATCAGTGATTACTAATAGTCAAATCCAGACAACCTCTTGCTAACACTGCTTCCTTCACCCTTGGTGTATACCAGCAGGTCTTACAGTTACCGTCATGACAAGCCATGACCTTTGCTAGCCATAGCTTCTCTAGGTTATGACTGCTGAGGTCTTGAACATGGTCCATTCATACTCCATATGTTTGAACTCTATAGGTTATGTAAGTAGTGCTTCTGGAAGACGGAGATGAACTGATTCAGCACAGAAGCATTTACTGAAAATTTCCAGGACAATGTCACTGTATGTTTTAGTTTTCCTGGGTCTGTTGTATCACTGTCCTAGCCACCTTGTCCAAATGTCCACCAAGTGGTGTTCAGTTGCTATCTCAGAACCTCTCTTGGCATGGCTGCCTAGAACATATGGCCCCAGGTCTGATGATATTACTACAAAGTCTATCATCAGCTTTTTGGCATCAGCTGCCCTGGTATCAAGCACACTCATGAGCAGTCTTAAGTTCAAACAGGGTTTCTTGATGGACACAGACAATCCATGACTAGCTTACAAATCCAAAAACAATTTACTTCCAAAGTTTTGATCAGATAACCAGTTACTTCCAATCACAGCCCTCTAAGTGCTGCCATCACTCTCTATGAGTGCTGAAATCTCCCTGTGTGACTACAATGTCAACAAGTTGTATTTTATCAAGAATCATGCTTATAGTCTCTAAGAAGACTGAATACTCTGAAAAGTTGTTAGGTCATACACACAAACGTGATTCTGATTCTTCCTGGGAACTAACTCTAAATGTTTCTCTTTCATTAATGATTCCTTAAATACTTTAGTATGTTAAGATAACTTTTTTATCCTCATTGACAAAGACGGCAATGTTACAGTTTTACACAATAGGACACGTTTGTCATTCTTGTTTTGGAGAGTCTTTTGGAATAAGCAGCAGGAACCCTCTCTGATTTCTCCCCACTCTACACCATTTCTGACTCTTTTTCTGCTCCCCCCTTTAAACTTCTTACATTTTCTTCAATTTCTTCTGTGTGGTGTCTGCATGGGAATTTGCAGGATGTTCCACTTTCTCCCCACATCCCCAAAACATACCATGGCAAATTAGCATTCCTCTGAACTGCCCAGAGGGGTGCGTATTATACAAGTGTGTGTGTGTGTGTGTGTGTGTGTGTGTGTGTGTGTGTGTGTGTGTGTGTGTGTGTCTGTGTGGGTGTCCCCTACAGTGGTCCCACACACCATTCAAGATTACTTCCTTTGTCTTGCACCCAGTGAGTGCTAAAACAGTCTCCACCTACCCCATGATTCTGAAACAGACTAAGTGAATAAATGAAGAATGAATAATGAACAAATTTTAATTAGAACTATAAGAGGACTTGGCTTTCTTTTCTAGTCTACTTAACTTCTTTTACAGCTTATATTCTTGGAAAGACATTCGCATGTGACACTGTTGCCTTATTAAACCTTGAACAGTTTTAATTTTAACTAAATATTTTAGCAAATATGTCCTCATCAGATCCTTTTTCAGCCATAACCTACACCTCAAGGGCAAGGGTTAATGGAATACATACATACACACACACACACACACACACACACACACACACACACACACACACACACACATTAATGCATATTTGTGTATCATGGTATACATAAATGCAGCACAGTCCATTAGTTCATGAAATAAACAATTTTATTATGGTAAAAAAATAAAACATACGTATAAATTCTTCCCAATAAGCAGATAAAGCAAAAGAAATAACACACTGCACCTTTTCTACTATATTTCTAGAGGCCGCGGTGGTGCAGGCGGTTAGCATTGTAGCCTCACAGCAAGAGGTTCTCCCGTTCAATTCGCAGCTGGAGTGCCTTCTGTGTGGAGTCTGCATTTCCTCCCCATGGTCAAATGATGCTTAAAGATATGCAGGTAGGTGCGTGCATGAATGGGTGTGCCTTCCTTGAAGGCTGGGCGTCGGGCTGGCAACTCAGCACCGTAAAAATCCTCTGCCAATCATTAGCAGACCGGAGTTCCGCTGTGGCGACCCCTAACTGGGAAAAGCCGAAAGAAGACCTTTTCTACTATATTTCTATACAAATGGGACACAGTCATATGAAGTCTAAATGCTTTCCTATGGCTCTCTTCTTTTTGGATTCCCTTGTCAGGAAAATATCAAGTCTCCTTCAATTACTTATCAGAGGAGCTCTTCCTTCTGCAATATCTCACCTAGAAGCACTACCCCCTTGCCCAGGATCCTCATTCAAGACAGGCCAGCTTCTCCTAGCTTCATATGAATAACGTTACTGGAAAAATGGCTTCATTAACAAAATCCTGCAGGAATACTTTCTGACTAATACATCATGTATCCGACTGTCTTGCAGTTCTGTTTGCATCACATTTTTAAAGAAATAATTATTTTAACAGCAACAACACTACTGACATTAGTTTATGTCAATTTTGCATCTCTTTGGTAGACCACTGTGCCAGGAATCACCAGACTATGCTACACTATGCCCCAACCCCCAGCATGCAACCATCTGTTTCGGTCCAAAAGGTGGGCTGTGAGCACTAGACAAGCTATCTGTATTATGGTAGATTAAAACTGGCCTGTGCGTTACCAGGAACTTAAAGGTTTGTACTGCCCCTTTCATAATTTCATCCTGTTGCCTATTCAGTATCAAGAATTTAGAAGTCTAGAAGAAAAAGAATGTAGAAGTCTTTGATGAGTATACATTTTTGGTTGTGGATGTAATACTTTAGTGAAGACAGAACCCACATGATTATTAAACATTACCTTTTATCAATAGTGAAACATCAAAGGCGTGTGATAGGACTAGGCCAACCCCTGATGCATCTGGATAGACTGAAAAAGGTCAGTTGAAATCCGGAGAAACTAATACAAACTCTGAACATGATATGTATTAAACACTGTCTGGTTCTAGTGTTCACTTTACTTTAAGGGGTATATTCTCTTTTGGCAGATCTGTGAGAGGGCATGCTACTGATATAAAAACAGTTTGGCATAATGGTTAAGGTGTTTACCTTACAGACACAGGGTGCAGTGTTTGATTCTCACATGGAATAATTCACTAGGCTTAAAATGACCCACAAGGGCAATTAGCCTACCACTAAAAACTATGAAAAACTTTTGCTAATACTCAGTCATTCCCAAGAATGCTCTTACTTGCTTCTTGGTGCATGGAAAGTGCTAATTTCTCACTGCTTTTAGCTTTTTTTCTGAGGCACAACAATCCTATTACCAATGACACAGCCAGGTATTTTAACACTATCACACCTAACTAGCCTTGGAGGCACTGACTATTACCCTGGCTTACCTTAGAAAGCCTAGTACAGTACAACCTGTACTTTAACTGGATGGGAGTCCCAATGCTCTGAGTATTTTATGATACTGTTTAAGCAAGATGCAGCATATTTGACATGAGGTTTTAGGAGTCTGTCTCTGAATCCTTTGAAAGCTCACAAGGGCACTATGTAACCCAAAAGGAATGGCAGTACACTGGAACAGTCCCTCTGGTATTGAAAAGACAATTTTTTCTTTGACTTGAGCCACAAGTATCTGTCAGTATTCCTTTGTTAGGTCTAATGTAGCCAAGAATCTTGCCTTCTCCTACCTATTAGATCATCAACCCAAGGTATTAGGTAGCTGTCAAATTTGTGAATGCTGATCAGCTTCCTGAAATCATTAAAGAACCCAACTGTTCCATCAGGATTTGGGACTAACACTACAGAGCTCTTCCATTCACTTTTTGACTCCTCTACAAGCCTCATCTTAAGCATTTCTTCACTTCCTCTCGCATAGTTTTCTGTGTAACTGGTGTATTCTGGATGGCACTGAACCAGGTCTCTGTTCTGCAAGGGAGTTCTGAAAACACTTCTTTGTTTCTTAACATGAACTCTCTTACCTCTTGTGTCTGTAAGTTATATAGTGTGTCACCTACCTGAACTGCAAGCATAGAGGTCAGTCTTCACCAAATCTATAAGTCTCTGTTGACACACTAATTATATGGCTTCAGGACATTAATGTGGAAAAGTTATTCTCAACTTCTCGTACAAGTTTGTTTACCATGCATGCTTACCCCATTTATTATTATTATTATTATTTTTCAAACAGATTAATTTAGCCAAAATGAGTTTTATATCGACAGGAGCAAAACTAACACTGGTCTCCAGCCCTGAATTCTCTGGACCATGAATTTCTATTATATCTCCCTTGTTGTATGGCCAGGGCTGTTTCCATTTGTTCCCATATGATACGCATTACTACATTCAGACAATCTTTTAAGTAATTATAATGTTCTATGTCACTTTTAAAGGGGAGGATTTTCTTCTTCACAAGATTCTCTGGCAATATTTAAGAACCCATGAGGATCCCTGGCATACATAAACTCAAAAGGACTGAACCCCGTTAAGACATGTGGTACTTCTATAGTAGTGGTGTAATATTAACAAATCACATTTTTTCTATCTTCCTTAACTTTTCTCAGCATGGATTTTAAATATTCAGTTAAAAGGATCTGTTATCTCTTCAGTCTGGGGATTGTACAACGGGGTTTTTAAATGACTGATCTTAGAACGCTGACACTTGGTGAATTATTCCAGAAATAAACTAAGTTACCTAGTCAGTGAGTACTTCCTTCGGTATCC
This sequence comes from Protopterus annectens, assembly GCF_019279795.1. Lineage (NCBI taxonomy): Eukaryota > Metazoa > Chordata > Ceratodontiformes > Protopteridae > Protopterus > Protopterus annectens. The sequence continues at coordinate 901,762,844 of NC_056727.1, read as the reverse complement.
CCACTTTGGAAGACAAAAAAGACAAACTCCATAGCTATAAATTTTACATTAGCTTTACATAAGGGAAAAGTCTCAGGGTACTTTATTACATAGTCCAAAATAATCAAACCATACTGAAACTCATCGCTGGACTTTAGTAATGCCCCAGTAATGTCCACAATAACACATTAAAAAAATCATCTCTATAATGGGTAAGGAGATGTCTTCTGGCATTCTAAACTCCTTTAATTCTTGTAGCCAGTAAATCCTTGCTAGGATCTCTACTTTAGTCATGTGCATTCCTAGATGGCCATCTAGTGCATGACTGTGTGTTAACCTAATCATCATCATCATTCCCTTTTTCCTATTTACATGGGGTCGGGGTATCGTATTAACTGTCGCCAACTCTCTCGATTCAGTGCCACTCTCCTGCCTTCTTCAACACTCATGCCTGACTGTCGCAGATCTTCTTTCACACAATCCATCCACCTCTTTGCTGGACGCCCTCGCTTCCTCTTACCTTCTTCCTGTCTGTCCCAAATCTCCCTCACCAGATTGTCTTCTGCTTTTCTACACATGTGCCCATACCATCATAATCTGTTTTCTTTGATCTTTTCTGCAATTGGAGCTACTTTGGCTTCTGCTCTTATGTCCTCATTTCTTCACCTGTCCCGCAGTGTGCATCCTACCACCTTTCTCAGGCACTTCATTTCCATCACCTCTAGCTTCTTCAACTGTTCTGCCTTTACTGCCCAGGTTTCTGTACCATACAATAGTACTGGTCGCACCACTGTCTTGTACACCTTGCTTTTCAGCTTCTTTGGCATGCTTCTGTCATATACTACACCTGATACTCTATGCCAGTTGGCTGCAGCCCTCTGATACTAGCTTTGACCTCTTTATTCAGACTACCCTTCTCCTCAACCACCCCTCCCAGATACTTGAAGCTGTTTACCTGTTCCACTATCTTCCCATCTGTCTCTCTTCTCAGCTTCTTCTGATTTCCCCAATCTGCTGCCATTACCACTGTCTTATCTGTGCTTAGTTTCATCCCATGTGCCTTCACATTTGCATTCCATTCTCCTATCCTTTGCTGAAGTTCTAGATCAGAGTCTGCCTATACTGCCACATCGTCTGCATACAACAGCTTTGTTGCTCTGACCCCTCCAACCTGTTTGCTGATGTAGTCCATTACCAGTATGAACAGCAGTGGGCTCAGAGCTGAACCCTGGTGTACACCCACTCCCACTGGGAACCCCTCAGTGAGGCCAAACACTGTTCGTACTTGAGTCACTGGGTCCTTGTACATAGCCTGCACTAATTCTACCAATGTTTCTGGGACTTCAAACCACCGCAGTACTGCCCAGATCAGCTTTCTTGGGACCTTGTCATATGCTTTCTCCAAGTCTAGGAAAGCCCAGTTTGACTCTCTCCTCTTCTCTAGTTTCTTCTCAAGTATCTGTCTCAATGCAAACATCGGGTCAATTGTGCTGCATCCTGATCTGAATCCGAACTGTTCATCTCCCATCTTACATTCTAGTATTCTGCGTATCCGTTTATCAATCACCCTCTCCAGAACTTTCATGCAATGTGGTAGGAGTTTGATGCCTCTGTACTGTCCACAGTTGTGGATGTCCCCTTTGTTCTTGTACACTGGCATGAGTATGCTTATTCTCCAGTCATCTGGAATATGCCTTTCTCTCCACACTGCAATTAGTACCTTCAGGAGCCATTTCTCCCCTAGCTCACCCAGCATCTTTATCATATATGCTGTGACCTCATCTGAGCCTGCTGCTTTCCCTGACTTCATTTTCCTTAGTGCTGCTCTTACTTCTTCTAAGCTGGGCTCCTCTTCTACTCTCATTGTAGGCTGTTTCTGGGGCAGTACGGCTTCTGTGGGGTTTTCTTCATTCAGAAGCTGCTGGAAATACTCCTTCCATCTGCCTTTGATGTCCTGTGGGCTGGTAAGCAGGTTGTTGCTGGAATCCCTTATGAAGGGTGTCTGACTATCTTCTTTATCTTTCTGTCTTTGCCTTGCAACCTGGTATAGTTTCTTTGTGCCCTTACTGAGTCACTTTCCAGAAGCTGATAGAGTGCCTCTGATGCCCTATTCTTTGCTATTGCAACTTCTTTCTTAGTTTCTTTGTTAGCCAACCAGTAGTCCTTCCTAGCTTGGTCAGCCTTTTCAATCTCCCACTTCTTCCTGCACTCCTTCTTTCTTTTGATTACTTCCTGCACTTCTGCATTCCACCACCAGCTTTCCTTATGTACCTTATTTCCATACCTGGCTCGGCCACATATCTTTTCTGTAGTCCTAACACATGCTGTTTTTAGGCGCTGCCACTCTTCTTCAACTCCACCTATTTCCTCCTCTTCTTGGGGTGCTAGAGCCCTGATTAATTCCTTGAACTGCTGTACTTTCTCTCCAGTCAACTTCCAGGTCTTCAGCCTGGTCTCTGTTGACCTTAGAGCCTTCTCTGACCACTGCTTGCAGCTGACTGTGGCAACTACTGGTTTATGCTGTGAACTGACTGTTTCACTGGGGATGACTTTGCAATCATGGATTCTACCCCAGTGCCTTTTCCTTACTAGGAGGAAGTCTACCTGAGTTGCATGTTGGCTACTCTTGTATGTGATCTTGTGACTGTCTCTCTTTCTGAACCATGTGTTGGCTACTATCAGGCCATTTGCCAGACAGAAGTCTAGAATGGCTTCTCCTTCTTTATTCCTACTGCTCCACCCATGTGGACCCAGGCAGTCCTCATATCCTGTTCTGTCTGTCCCGATATGTGCATTTAAGTCATCCATTATCAACACCAATTCATGTTGTCCTGCTTTATCTAGTAAGTCCTGCAACTGCTGTCTGAATGCACTCTTTTCCTCACTATCACAACCCTGCTGTGGGGCATAGGCTGAGATTATGAATACTGTCCTATCATTACACTGGAGTCTGATTGCCATGAGTCTGTCATTAATTCTGATGATATCCCTCACTGACTTCTGAAGCCTCTGTCTCACCACAATTCCTACACCATTTCTAGCCTGTCCACCACCTGAGTAGTAGAGTCTGGATCCCAAGCCAAGTGGCTTTGTTGCACTGCCCTTCCATCTCGTCTCTTGGATACATAGGATGTCCAGCCTTCTCCGTATCATCTTGTCATCCACTTCTAAGCTGCGTCCTGTCAGTGAACCTACATTAAGTGTAGCAATTCTTAGTTCATGTTTGGCAGGTTGGTTGGTTTTATGTCCAGCTTTCACTCAACAGAGCTATCCCAGGTAACCCAGGCTGGGCAACTAGACACCGGCCAGCCAGTAGCCTACTGACAGAGGGCTGCTGGGCTTTTATGGCGGGCACACACTGGCCAATAGGGGCACATATACCCCTCCCACCATTAGCATGGGTCCCTGGCGTGGGTCAGAGAGTAGGCCGGGTCCTCAACCCACTTATCACCGGTAACTACCCATGCCCATTTTTTTGGTGACAGTCAACATGACCGAATCACCTAGAGCCATATTTTACACCGTTTGTGATCCGTGTTCTCCTATCTTGAGGATACTGCGCACCACAATAGATGCCCAAAGTGGTTGGTCTTTTTACAACTCTTCCCCCCATTGGGCACCATGTAGAGTCTGTGCTGCTGCCCACAGCTCCATTCATTGGTGAGTTTGAGATGGAAACACTCAGCATGTTTTTTGAACATGGGAGAAACCCCATGGAGACACAGAGAGAACACGCAAACTCCAAACAGGCATTAGTCGGAGGTCAGGATCGAACCTTGTACCTTGTGCATTGGAGGCGAAGACCTTAACCACTAACCTAATGTGTTAGCCTAATCATTAAGTTTCTAAAAGGTTTAGGCACTAACAGCTAGTATACAACTTCATCTTTGTCTTTACTTACTTCATAGAATACATTATTTTTTAAAATTGAAGTGAGGTAGTAAGTGAGAACATTTTATTCAGCTTCTTCCCCTACAACTCAAGCTATACCTTCCATTGTTCTGCTTAAAATGCCATTTTCCTATTGCACCTTTTTAAGGTTTTACTGACTTTTCCAAGATGTCAGACAACTTTGAAGTTTCCCCAGGGCTAGTTTGTTGTGAAGCAGAAGACACTACCTCTTCTCCGATCAACACAGTCACACAACTGTTATTTCTAACACGTTTTTTGTTCTTTTAATTTACAAACTGGATACACAAGAGCCATCTTTTTTTTTTTTGCTTAGGGTTCCTGTATTTTGGCTCAACAACAATATCCCTAGGCAGCTGTTCAAAATTAATTTGCTTGACAACACACACTATCTTTTCCATTTTCTTTTCTTCTTTAGGTTACTCTGTCTCTCTCTCTTTCTATTCCTATCTCTCAGTGTGAATGAGAACAATCCTCTCTCTTTCTTTTTGTTCTCTAGAGTTCTATCCTTCCATCTCAAAACAAAATTTACCTTCAGTTTTACTTTTCTATTTATTTACACAAACTATTATATAGAGTCTTTCTCTTTCCCATATTGAATTGTCTTACTTTGACAGAAGTGGGTTTAGAACTCTGACTAGACAGCATTTCTTCCTTTTACACTATGTTACTGAAATTGTTTTTATTGATAAATGTTTCCTCCTCAACATAAACCTGTTGTTGGAAAATATCCATTTTTTGTTTTTTGGGGCTTTTTCTTTTTGCTTGACAGAAACTTTAAAATTCTGCTCAGGTTGTACAGTTGACATAATTTATTTCCCTCAGAATACAGTCTTTCAGTGAATGATTTTTTTCTTCAGTTCTAATAGTCACTTCAACCCCCTGCTCTGCAACATTTTCATGCTGCAATATTTTACTATGCAAATTCCTTCTTTCTGTTGTTACTGATCCTGCAGGCTGCCCTTCCATAAGTATATACTAGCACAGCTCTTTAAATGGTGCATACGTTTTTGTCTCTATAACCCTAGCCAAAGTTTAGTACCTTTGGAGCTTGATCTTTGTTAGAAATGCATACTTTTACAAGTGTGTCTGGTGTTTGTTCCCCCCATCCAGGTTAAACTGAGGTGTATCAGCAGGGTTATATACTTTCTGGTTCCGTTCCCCAAACAGATAAGGTGGTCTGTCAAAAGGAATACATTTTCCCACTGTATCCACAAATTTTTAAAGTAGGAAAAATCTTTTCTAATCATCATATCATGTGTTTAACTAGGAAGCACAGCAAAAGGGTGATGCATCTTCCAAAATACACTTTGTGTGTCAGCATGTTTTCTAGTTCTGTGAATACACATGACTATAACTGCTTTTTAGTAAGGGTTTTCTTTTTACACACACACACAGTGTGTCATTATAAGTGTGACCATTCTGCCTGTGTCTATCTGTCCTCATACCTCACTGGCATACCTCTCAACCTCTTAAAGCAAAAAATCTGAATGAAGCCGTAAATAAAAGTGGGGCAAAGGCCCAAAAATAGGGCCAATTTTTAAATATTGCTCTTACAAACATAGAAAGTTGATGAATTTTCTGAAAGGTATGAAGTCTGAAACTCAAATGTCTGCCATTAGTTTCTAACTTCAGTCTTTAATGATTTGCCACTAATTTGCCAAAAAACACAATTTTATGAAAAACGGACCAAAAATATGAGGCAAAAATCTGTACAGCTGAGAGATATGCTCACTGGTATCAATACAATAATGTTCTCAATTAACTTTGCTGCAGCATAATAGGAAAAGGCGGACTCTACTACTCTTGCAGACAATTCATAGCATTCTATAGGCATACCATAATTAGCAGCAGCCTTTTCATTGGTTGCAGATTTCACAGGTTAAAGTATTACCGTTATCAGTACAAAACCTAGCTATATGACACCTTTCCCCACATCTAAAATAGAATATGTCTTCAGACAATACTTAATGCTTGCTACCAGTAGTTGACAAATGTTTTCCTATAGGTCTAGGGTGCTCACATTTAAACAGAGTTTTATTGCACAACAATCCTTTATCCAGTACAACAAAATTTTCATCATTCTTAGGTTCATTTTAAAACACCCAATGTCATAAAGAAGAGGCAAAGCCCTTTTAAATTTATCAACGGCTGACATTTTACTTTTATCATACTGACCCTCAGGATCTAGCAACATTTAAGGTCATGCTTTAAATCACATAAAGTACAGTTGTGTACCTACCATAAATGTAGATGTTCGAGTGTATTCACTGTTGCAGTCATTACACTCAGGTTATCCTGCTGGCAGGTGACCCGCAGTCGGCCCGAGTGCCAAAGTCTTGGTCCGGCGTCGGTTGCTGTCGCCTCTTCCTTGACGTCAGTGCGCCAGGGGTATAAAAGTTGCAACCAACGCCATTTTCTTCAGTTTTTCTTGCCCCAGATGTCTGGTGCCCCCAGATAGGATGGCTGGAAAGATAAAATTATGCCAAAAAACATGCATATATTACTATAAACATTTCCTTCATCTACAAGCAAATACACCACATAGGTAGTATAGAGATGAGAAGTACAGAAAAGTCCCAGCAATGGAAAAAGGGGGATGGTGGGTGGGTAACCTGGACTGCAACAGTGAATACACTCGAACATCTACATTTATGGTAGGTACACAACTGTACTAAGTTCATCATGTTGTTGCAGTCATTACACTTGGGTAGAATCCCAAAGTTGAGGTTGGGTGGCTGGGTCTAAATTGGATTTGGAGAGGCTAACAAGCCCTGCAGAACTGCAGTGGCAAAGCCTGCTCTGGATTTAGAGTAGAGGTAAGTGGTAGTGCTTGGTGAAAGTGTGCACTGAGCTCCAGGTTGCAGCTTCTAAAATGTCTTTGGTTGGTACTACTCTGAGGAAAGCTGCTGAAGTGGCTGCTGCTCTGGTAGAATGAGGCCTAATGCCCTTAGGTACTGATTTGCCATGTTGTGCATAACAGAAGCGGATGCAGTGTCCTATCCATTTCGAGACTGTCGGCTTTGTAATAGGCTTTCCTTGTGATCCTGCAGCATATGCTACAAACAGTTGCTCAGTTTTTCTGAAAGCTTTTGTTTTGTCCAAGTAGAATCGTAACTGTTTGTGTATATCCAAAGTGTGCAGAAGTCTCTCCCCTTTATTCTGGGGATTTTGGAAAAAAGTAGGTAAATTAATGGATTGGTTTAAGGCCACATTGGAGACGACTTTAGGCATGAATGTTGGGTATGTCCTAAGAGAAACCCTGTCCTGATGAAAAATGAAGAAAGGTTCCACAGCCATTAATGCCTGTAACTCTGAGACTATTCTTGCTGAAGTTATTGCTAGGAGCAGAGCAGTTTTCCATGACAAGAATTTTAGATCAGCTGCATTGGCTGGTTCAAAAGGAGGCAGTGTTGAGTTTTTCCTAAAACAAAATTGAGGTCCCAAGTAGGTGCTGGTGCTCTCCTTGGGGGTCTTATATTTTTTGCCCCTCTGAGGTACTGTCGTAGTAAAGGATGTGAAAAAATAGGAGGTTCCGTATTGTAATGAGCTGAAATGGCAGAGGCCTGAATTTTAATAGATGAGAAAGATAAGCCTTTGTCCAGCATCTCAGTTAGGTATTGTAAAATCTGAGGTATATTAGGGACAAGTGGTTTGAGCCCTTGTGCCTGGTTCCAAGCACAGAATCTCTTCCATTTTTCTGCATAAGATTTCTTAGTGCTGGGCCTCCTGGCTTCTAAAATGACATCCATAACAGCTTTGGAGAGAGGTGCAGTCTGAGTGGCTACATTATCTGCCATGCTGCCAGGTTTAAGGTTCTGAGTTGACTTTGCAGAATCTGATTGTTTTGTTGTGTCAGAAGATGAGGAATTTGAGGTAGAAGCCACGCTGGGCCTTGAGACAAATTCTTTAGGATTGGGTACCAGTGCTGGTGTGGCCAGTCTGGTGCAATCAGGATCATTTTTGGCCTTTCTTGTCTGACTTTTAGTAGCACCTTGGTGAGAAGAGGCATCAGAGGGAAGGCACAGACTGTCAGGCCTTTCCAGCTGAATGATAGAGCATCCACTTTCCATGCTTGAGGGTGATAAGTTTTTGTGCAAAATTTCTGTATTTGGTAATTGTGAGGGGAGGCAAAAAGATCTATGTCTGGGCGTCCCCATTTCCTCGTGGATTCAGCTTCCATTCATGAGGATCCATGAGATTTCTGCTTAGTTCGTCTGCCAGTGTATTTTTTGTTCCTGGCAGGAATTGTGCCTGCAGATGTACTTGATAGGTCAGTGCTGTGTTCCACAAAATCATGGCTTGTCTGCATAGGGGGTAGGAATGTGTGCCCCCTTGCTTGTTTATGTACCACATAACTGTGGTATTGTCCGTCTTTATTAATAGTTGTCCTGGATGTATTAGGTCCTTGAAAGCTGTCAGGGCATTCTGTACAGCTAGCATCTCTTTTTGATTGATGTGAAGATGCATTTGTTCCTTGGTCCACATAGCCTGAATACATTTTCCTGCCATATGTTTCCCCCAGGCATAATCTAATGCATCTGTTGTTATTGTCTGCCTGGCTGTGGGTAACGTGAAAGACTGTCCCTTGTTGTGGTGACAGGCCTAGGCCCACCATCGAAACTCCCATTGTAGGCAGGGAATTAAAGTTATGATTGTCTCCAGGCTGTGACAATGCTGAGTCCAAACACTTTTTAGATACCATTGTAGTTTCCTCATATTCAGTTTTGCATATGGAATTAGTAGAATGCAGGATGCCATGAAGCCCAGGGCCTGCAGAATTTTTCTTGCAGGGAGCTGGGTTTTTGTTGCCATCATTTGAAAGTAATGAGTCAGATGCCTTTGTTTGTCTGGCGTGAGATAAGCCATCTGGGCAGTTGTATTTAAGCTTGCACCCAGGAATATTATCTCTTGAGAGGGCACTGGTTTTGATTTCTTTTCATTTACTGTGCACCCTAGGCAAATTAGCAATCTTTTTACAAATGCCAGATGCTTTAGAAGAATGCCCTTGCTCTCTGCTTGAATAAGGCAGTCGTCCAACAATTACTGGTGCCAGGCATTTTGTGAAGACCCTGGGTGCAGTAGATAAGCCAAAGGGCAGTGCAGAGAATTGGTAATGCATTGAGCCTGCTATGAATCTGAGGTATCTTCTGCAAGATTGTCTGATTGGTACATGCAGGTATGCCTTCTTGAGGTCCAAAGTAACTAGCCAAGCCTTCTTGCCCAGCATGGGCAGAAGTTGCTGTAGTGTTAACATTTTGAATTTTGGAACATCCAGGAAAGTATTTAGGATTGACAGGTCCAGTACTGGTCTCCAGGCTTTGTCCTTTCTGGGTACTAAGAAAAGTCTTGAGTAAAATCCTTGTCCCTGTTCTTGCTGTGAAACTTTTTGAATAGCTCCCATGTCCATAAGAGCAGCAATCTGTTTTTGTGCCTCTGCCCACTGGTTTTGTGGCAGGTCTGGCATACCTTTCGGTTTTGGAAGCGTGTGGAAGTGGAACCTGTAACCCTGAGAAACAATATTCAGCACCCATTGGTCCTGGGTGATCATGTGCCAAATTTTTGAGAAAAGTGCTAGCTTCCCCCCTAGAGGTGCTGTCAAAAGGTAAGTGCTTGGCATTTGCAGAGGGAAGTCATTGGGACTTGTTTCCTATAAGGTTGTGATTTGTCTTCCCCTCCTTTGGGGGCTGAAGCACCCCATTGTTTAGGTCTGTAGGAGCCTTGTGGCTGAAATCTGCCTCTTGGGCATCTGTATCTGCCTCTTTGTGGCCTGTCTGACACTGGAAAGGACCAATTTTTTGAAGGCCAGTTTCTGCTAAATCTAGGTGGTTGAACCTGTAAGAAATCTTTCACTGTTTGCATTGACTTTGCTTTATCCTCCATTTTCTTTAACACCTCTTCTGCCTTAACACCAAACAAAGTATCATGCTGTAATGGAGCATCCAATACTTTAACATGGTCAGGTAAACTTTTGTTCTTTCAACCAAGCATGTCTTTGAATAACAGAACCTGTTACTGTGGCTCTACAAGAAGCCTCTAATGAATCAAAACCACATTGCAGAGTATGCTTTCCCACTTGTTCAACTGCATGCAATAAATCCTGCATTTCCTTACTGTCAGGACCTTCTGTATTTGAAACCATTTTCTGTTTTAACAATGACATGAGGTACTGTTGGTATTTAAGCATGTGAAACTGACAGTTTAAAGCTAATAACCAAAATATGAGGAACAGTGCAAAACCGAACAAATAACCAGCAACCGCACTGTATGAGGATGAACAAAGCACCGGACAGCAAGCAAAATAAAAACAACTAGTTTATTGAACAAATATAACATTAAACGCTTAACGAATCACCGCATTTTTCGTCCTCTAAAAGACTTCATCAGACAATAAAATAATGAATTAACATATATATATATATATATATATATATATATATATATATATATGCTGGCACAATTTCAAATCATCCAATGATGTTCCATCTCATGAATATGTATTCCCCATTAAATATATTGCAACATAATTTAATCACTTATAACCTTAAATTTAAAACTGTGAAAATGTATAAATGTATAAACATAGAAATAATGCATGTATGGTATGTAGTTTATGTGCTTTGGCTCCTATATGTGCGCAAAAATAAGATACGCACAAGGATATACATAACTCAGTGAGCTTAACATTTCCATTTTCTTTGTAACAATACTCCCACCCAGTGGCCAAGATAAAAATACCAGCAAGAAATGCTAACAGTGAATAATACTACATACCATACATCATACATGCTTTATTTCTATGTTTATACATTTATACAGTTAGACAAGGTCCAAAAGGTGTGCATTACTTCAAAACCAACTCTCCAGATATTTTCAGTAATTTAGAACTAAAGCACATGTCAACTGACATGGACTAAATAAATAAATGAATAAATATGAGATGTAAGATGCAAAAATAAGGTGGAAAGTTGGAAACTGCTAATATTAAATAATATTACTAAGAAAAATAATCTGCTGTTATGGAGAGCATTGCATATAAATATGCTATATTTTACTTTCCTATCTTTTCAGGGTCACTCGCATATAGGTACAATCTCAAGGTATGATGTAATAACAGTGGAAAAAACACTGAAAGCATCCCCCTCAATAAATGTAACTATAAAGCCAGCCTTGGGATGGAGAATGAACAGGTCAGTTGATCAAGAGAGGATCTGATGATCGGCTGGCAGAATGCCTGCCATTTACCAGATTTTTTTTTCAGACTACCCAGAAATCACAAGAGAAATTGTTCAGTAATCTGGAAATCACTGTACAAACTCCAGTTTGTTTAAAGAAAAACAAATATCTGAGATGAAATGCTTCTAAAGGAAAATGCTAAAACAGCTGCTATTCCAGTAGTATGAACTCAGACACTTCTACAAATGTTTCCAATTGTAGAAAACCACAATGTAACTTAAAAGGCTGTTAGCAAATGTATTTATTTATGCTTTGTTGACTAGGTTAGTCCCACTAGGCCAGCAGCCTCTTTTCAGGGGAGATATGAGGTCTTATTTACACTGACTAAGGTAAAATTGGCCAGAGCATATGGGAATATCCTCTATTCCTTTTGATGGGGCTCTCTTATATCCACCAGAGCTAACACCAACTCAGGAAGATGGGACCTCAGTTTGATGTCTCTTCAGAATGCATGTATGTATGTTTAAACCTGTTTTGAACAAAAGAAACACAGATGGCTGATTTATAATACATTTATTTCACCAGAATACAACCATCATTTCCTTCAAATGTTCATTCTGTACAGGGTCTTCTTACCAGAATTTTTGAGGGTAAGAATAAAACGGAGATAACCATTACCTTTTGACAAAGAGCATGGCCACAGCTGCCTTTGAAATAAAGAATGGATTAAAGGACAGACATACCTTGTCCTTATGTAACACAGTGTAATGTTCAATATACATTGAAGCTTTAACTAGAAACTCACCTAACTGAAGTGATAGCCAGTAAGAGAAATATTTTCTTAATCAAGAATTTTAAATGTAATTAATAAGCTGATAGGTAAATGTAATTAATAAGCTGATAGTAAGGCATTTCAAACCAAAATTTAAATACCAAGGTGTAGTCATTACCTTTTTATCAGAACCAAGATGGACAACAGTCTGTTTCAAAAATAACTGCACAAAAGGAACAAGAACAGGAAAAAATGATCCTAGGAAAGATGAGATGGCAGTGCAAAATAGTGGTCTTTACGAGATGAATAAGACGGTCTGTAGTCAAATAGATAAATACATATCTAAGACTGTAAATAAATCTGCCTGTGATGAAAGCAGGTCTTTACAATGAAAATACAAGTAAAATCTTTTCCACTTTTTCAATCTTTTAGATGAAGGCTGTGGATGGTAGGGTGAAGAAAGACGAAATCCCTTCTAAGAAGGACTCAGACTATGACATTACATAGGGAGAAAGAAAACAAACTAGAAAACAAAATGATTTCAGCTACAAAGAAGCTATTAAAATCATCTAAGCTTTCATTCTCGAAGTCTTCAAAACATCTGTCTAGACCAGGAATACTAGAGAGAAGGCAAACAAGAGATCTGTGTTAATCTTGTACTAAATCATCCTGTGCTATGGCTACAAAACAGAGCAGCTCAGCAACGAGAAGGGAGGAAACAGATCAATCCTCAATGGCTTTCACATGCTTTGTATGCGAAGGAAAACATCCAGGTTTAACTGTACTGCAAAATTCAAGTATATCATGTGGCGCAGGTTCTCTGCTAGCAGATTAAAACCCCTTGTTAGGTCAAATGCAGTGAAAAACGCATTTGCTGACAAGAGTAAATCCCCACCATTCATCACCATTCTCCAGAGGTGGTATAAGTAAGTCCCTTGTTTTTGTTTATGAACACACTTCAGTGGTAGTCTTTGAAACTACAGGAAATATCCCTGTGACGGGTGCCTGGCAATAATGCGATTCACCACTGATTAAGTGTAATCTCTGTGATTTATACATTATTACTGAGGCTGCAGAATTTCCAAGGTACAGTGCGTTAGACTCCCATCTGGCAGGACTGAGGGGGGATAATACTGTGCTTTATCCCTGTGAACTCTTAATTAATTGATGGATAAGCTGGATTTCGTTCTCAAAGAGATGCAACAGCAGGATGCGTAGTTGTATGACAAGCAGTTTCAACAATAAATGAAAAACAAGACAACCAATAGAAGAAAAATCTTAAAGGAATTTTTCATAATTCCTTCAGAACAGACTATATTAACCAAGATATGAATAGACAAAGCCACTTGTCTATGGGGTTTGGGGAACTTAGCCCCTCAAAAATATAAATGTAAAATAGGAAGTAAGAGGTAGCAACACGATCTGCAGTCTTCACAATGAACAAACTCCAACCATTAAACACGATAAAAGTCCAAAACACTTTTTTTTAATAAAAAGGAATGAGTTACAGAGTACTAGCTACGCTTCATCAGATACCTCAAAAATATACTGTTTTTTCACTCAATGATTTAAACATTAGTATGGGTGCCATATGTCACATTAGCCTAGAATCATGAAGTGCATGACACCAAAGTCAGTCTCTAAAACTGTCTACCCCCAATGGTTGATCAAATCTGATTTTTTTTTTTTGCTGTTATTAATTCTTAAGGAATACAAGACACTGCAGGTCTTACAAACACGTCTCCTTGTATGAGCATGAATTAAGCAATCGTCAAGCAATGGGGAAGATGTAACCAATTTTTAGGCAGAGAGTTCCTATGTTTTTGAGGCATAACAACTTACAAGATCTCACTGTATTAGGGTTGCAATAATTAACTAAATCCCTATATAATTTATGAAAATTTAATACACAAAACAACTTGTTAAGAATATCTGATCCAGGACACAACCAAGAAGAATTTGCTAACTTGCTAAATTATCAGTTCAGGAAAGAACCCTGAGGAATTGTTAAATTACTGATGGCATTCCAGGATGTGTTATGTCTTTACAAAACTATATTCAGTACGACAGAAATTTAACATTTTTGGTTTTATGAAAATTTTGATCTACACACCATTAATTCCTGACTTAGGCATGTTCCTCTTTGCTGAGTTACAGGATTCTAGGAGATGGTGGATACAACCAGGCATGCTAACATATACACATCAAGCTTCAAATGCCTGAAGCAAACACACAAAAGGTATTTAGAACGTAAAGAAAGATGATGACTATCCAGCTATCAATTAAAATTTTGCATCCTATAAAGATTAATGAACTGTATTATTTGGGGTGTAACAATCTAAGTTAGGGGTCAATTCCATCAGTCTTCATCAGTGGTCCCAGGTCAACCATGAGAAGAGACATTTATGTCTAGGTTAGGAAACAAAAACAAATCATAATGACCACTCTTAGAACACTGGTGTTTACCACAAACCTCTGCGGTATAAGAGCCTACTACCTCATACATATAAATCCAGGCCATGAAAGGATGTAAGAAAGAAAATATCAAAATTCAAAATTATAAATCTTCAAAAAATTTGCTAAAATTACAGACTGCAGAATTACTGATGAAAAATGTTCAGTTTTGTACACTGGGGCATATCTCACATTTTTCTAGTTTGAGGAAGATCATAAGTTATAAAATGTAACACTGAAAGTAAAGTCATGAATGTATGTTACACAAATAAGCAGCAAGTAAGAAAAATAATACAAAAGATTACAACATATCACTGCTGTAAATAATGAAGTTATGAATACAAAACAGGATGGAAAAGAAAATTGCTTTTCAAAACTTAAAATAATGTATTTGGTTAATCAGACATTTTGGTGAAGTACTGGAATATTTTACAAAACTGAGACACATCTATGTTGATATATCAACCTTCACCTTTAAAGTGAAGATAAGAACAGGAGTACCCTAAATAACACTGGTTTACAGAATATGTATGCAATGTAAAATATTTTTTTAGTTTTACCATATTTTACATACAGCTTTTGCAATGATGTACTGAAAAATTAATACATCTTCCGCTACCTGTCCTAGGAATAAGCATATATCATGAACTGCGGTGGTGGTGCTGTGGTAGCGTTGTCACCTCACAGTAAGACGCTGTCCTGTTCGATTCTCAGCTAGAGTGTCTTCTGTGTGGAGACATGCGTGAATGGGCGTACCTTCGTTGAAGGTTGTGCGGCAGGGCTGGCAACTCGGCACGTAAAAATCCACTGCCAATCATTAGCGGATCGGAGTTCCGCTGTGGCAACCCCTAACCGGGAAAAGCCAAAAGACACAACATGAAAGAGTCAAAAACAAATCAAACAGTAACAGTAAAATGGGGAAAAAAGTTCTATAGTTTTTTTCTTCTAATTACCTGAAACCACAACTGAACTAAAGCTAAATCTGACCCCACAGTAAAACTTAGAACCCCTGCACAGGGAATACAACAATTTTTAATAGCCAATCATGGAGATGGACTAGGAAAAAATTAAAATCATGCTTAATGAAGACAGCACTGTTTCTGATACCTTCAAAACAAAGCAAGACAATCAATTTAAACTACTTCTAACTAGTATATGAGCTGCTGAATGCTTCAGTATTTTAAAAATAAAATCAAGATTCTCTAGCCATAATAATTAACATACAATTTCAGACCAATCATCAAGCATTATAGTGTTCTGAAAAAAAAATGTAATGAGAACAAAATTTATTTAACTATTCTGAGTTCACATGTGTTTTAGTAATGGTGGCATAAAAGCAATTGAAGTAATGGTGTTTCTAAAGGTTCATAGGTAGGTATTAGGCTATTGGCCCTAGGGCCTATATAAGCCTAGCCAAAAGGTACCCTAGCTTTTGCCACCCAAGAAAATTATTTTCCTATGCCCCTGTCATGAAGCAGTCTTTTTAAAAAAGAAACCCAGTAACCTAACAGCAGCTTAAAAATATGCAAGGTAAGTCTCTCAACCTTACAAATCACCAACAGATAATTTAACTCTTCTTTTGGGGACTTAGCTACCATATAGCACCTCAGCTTAGAAATACCTACTCTGAGGTTACACCAATACCTAGGAAAGGAATACTGCTCTATCATACATGCAAATAATCTTGCATGGGACTGATTACTTATAAAATTCAACTAAAGCAATATTTGAAGTCATGATTGAATATGAGAGTTGGGTAACATTGCTCCCAAAGGCATTATGCGGAGTAATGTACATTACTATTTTCTTTAAAATACAGTTTCATTTAAAGTACACTCTGAGTATTACCACCAGTGTTATCTCTGAAGCAGAAACAGCTTTTGAAGAATGCAGACATTATGTTCTGTCATAATGATCTTGACCAAGTGGTGCAAGGGCAGGGTGTTTATTAGTGTTAACAATAAACTGGAATCAGAAGAAAGTCAGGTGCTGGAGTGCCAGGCAGGCAAGCGAGGACAAAAAGTCAAAGATGGTTAGCACTTCCCTACTGGGGGGACTTTGTGTGCATCTTAATACCATACAATTCCTTCACGGAAGCTGAGGTCTATAATATAAGCAGGTGATTCTGTCACTTGCATGCCAGCAGATATTTTTGGGGGGACGTAACTGTGCAACAATCTCAATGTGAAAAAACGCACATTTGGTATACTACTCAACTGTCCAGAATATTGCAAAACGTCCGTTATTTTGCCTCTTATTTTTGTCCTGTCCCTCATAAAATTGTTGCTTTTCTGGTAAATCACTGATTACTGCAATCAGTAAATAATGCCAAACATTACAGTTTCAAGATTATTATTGTACAGAGAAAGCATGTCGATACAAAACCTGCTGTTCTATTAATTTATTTTATTTACTTGTCTTTTTTGACTGGGAAGGTCTGACTGGACACAGCCCATTTTTAATGGAGGACGACTTTTTAAATTTAATTAAAATAATATTTAAAAACTGTCCCTGAATTTGGACCTTTCTACCCCCATTATTTTTCGATCTGTCTAGAATGAAAGGTATGATTGATAATAAGGGGTAAAAAAAAGAATAGTTGTGTAAAATCTTACCATGACCATAGACATCCTTCTCTTCCATGTTGCAGCATTCAAAACCCTTGGGTTATCATCTGCTAGCTACCCAAATGTCTGGCCAGTATACAAAAACGTCTAGTCACTGCTAGGTACGTGGTACATCTGACATTGGCCGAGGGAACGTGGGCCATAAAACTGATGTCTGCACGTACCTTTCCTCAGAACTAAATGCCCCCGTTGGACTCCAGTCCCAGGATAGCTGTAAAAGTCCTGTGTCATCCAGGAAAGGATAGTTTTAATTGAAAAAGTGGGTTAGGCAGGAGGGAATGAATACTGCAACATGGAAGAGAAGGACATCTATGGTTATGGTAAGATTTTACACAACTATTCTGTGTCCTTCTGTTCCCATGTTGCAGTATTCAAAACCCATGGGTGAGTGCCAAAGCTCAAAGGGAAGAAGAGGGGGGCGGCATGGAACTGTTTTCCATGAAACCATGTAGGATTGCTTTAGCAAATCCTGCTCTAGATCTGGAGATGTGATCCAGTCTGTAGTGTTTAGAGAAGGTATGGACAGATGTCCATGTAGCTGCCTCTAGAATGGAAGCACTGTCCAGTTCTTTAAAGAAGGCTCCAGATGAAGCCATGGCTCTAGTGGAGTGGGCCTTAATTTCTGAATTTAGATGTTTTCCATGGTAGGCGTAGAAAAAGGATACAGCCCTGGAAATCCAGACAGAAATGATCTGTTTTGTCACCGCTTTTTCTAGAACTCTGGGGTGAAAGGAGACAAATAACTGCTCTGATTTCCTAATGGACTTGGTCTTCTCACGGTAAAATCTAAGCTGTCTATGAACATCTAGGGAATGCAAGACTATCTCACTGTCATTCTGGGGATGTGGGAAAAAGGTGGGCAGGTGAATATCTTGGTTTAAGGACAGCTCAATGACCACCTTGTGCATGAAGGAGGGTTTGGTCCTCAGGGTCACTCTATCTTTGTAGTAGAGGAGAAAGGGAGGTGTTGCCATGATGACATGGAGCTCTGACACTCTTCTGGCTGATGTCAGGGTCACCAGGAGTACATTTTTCCAGGTACAGTGTTTCAGAGATGCTTTAGATGCTGGTTCAAAGGGAGCAACCGTTAGCTTCTCTAAAACGTAGTTCAGGTCCCATGGAGGTGGAAAGTACAGTTGTGTACACTTACCATAAATGTATTGAGTGTATTCACTGTTGCAGTCATTACCTTTGGGTAATCTGCTGGCAGGTTGCCCTCAGTTGGCCTGATTAACAAAGTCTTGGGTCCTGCGTCGGTTGCTGTCCCTTCTTCCATGACATCAGGTCGTCAGGGGTATAAAACATGCAGCCGACGCCATTACATCAGTTGTAATTGCCCCAGATGTCAGGTGCCCCCCAAAAGGGGAGCAAAATATATAAATAATTAAAAACACAAAAATATATACCTCCAAACAAAAGCAAATACACCAAAAAGACTTTTAAGTATAGTAAAAGAAAGTAGAGGCATAGTAAGAGAAAAAACAGGGGGCTGTAGGGAGGGTAACCAGGACTGCAACAGTGAATACACTCGAACATCTACATTTATGGTAAGTGTTTACAACTGTACTATGTTCTTCGTGTTTCACTGTTGCAGTCATTACATTTGGGTAGATTCCCAAAGCTATGGTTGGGAGGATGGATTTATACAGCATTAGGACCGGCTATAAGGCCCTGCAAAACAGCAGTGGCAAAGCCAGCTCTGGATTTAGAGAAAATTGGTAAGTGATAATGCTTGGTGAAAGTATGAACTGAACTCCAGATAGCACCTTCTAGAATATCCCTGGTAGGAACACCTCTGAGAAAGGCTGTAGAAGTATATGCAGCCCTGGTGGAATGGGATCTGATCCCCTGGGGGATAGGTTCTCCATGGTGCTTATAGCCTTATCCATTTAGAAATGGTTTACTTTGAAATAGCCTTTCCCTCTGCCCCTGCAGCAAATGCTACCAGCAGCTGTTCAGAATTTCTTCGAGATTTAGTCCTGTCCAAGTAAAATCTAAGCTGTCTGTGTACATCCAATGAATGCAGAATCCGCTCCCCCTTGTTCTGTGGATTGGGAAAGAAAGTTGGCAAATGAATGGATTGATTAAGAGCAACACTGGATACCACCTTGGGCATGAAGGATGGAATGGTCCTGAGTGACACCCTGTCCGCATGAAAGATGATGAAAGGTTCCACTGCCATAAGGGCCTGTAATTAAGAGATCCTTCTAGCTGAAGTGATTGCTAAAAGGAAGGCTGTTTTCCAGGAAAGGAATTTTAAGTCTGCAGTAGCAGCTGGCTCGAAAGGAGGTAGACTGAATTTCTGCAATACCAAATTAAGGTCCCAGGCAGGGGTTGGAGCTCTCCTGGGAGGTTCTCAAGTTTTTGGCCCCTCTGAGAAAAGTACAGTTGTGTACACTTACCATAAATGTAGATGTTCGAGTGTATTCACTGTTGCAGTCATTACATTTGGGTAATCTGCTGGCAGGTTGCCCTCATTCGGCCTGAATTCCAAAGTCTTGGGTCCTGCATCAGTTGCTGTCTTCTCTTCCATGACGTCAAGTCGTCAGGGGTATAAAACATGCAGCCGATGCCATTTTCTTTAGGTTTTCTTGCCCCCGATGTCAGGTGCCCCCAAAAAGGTAGCAATATTCTAAATATATATATATATATATATATATATATATATATATATATATATATATATATATATATATATATATATATGCATCAATATACACTTTACCTTCATCTACAAACAAATACACCCCATAAGCTGTAGAAGATAGAGAAGGAAAGATAAACTGTAGAATGACAGGGGGATGGCAGGAGGGTAACCTGGACTGCTACAGTGAATACACTCGAACATCTACATTTATGGTAAGTGTACACAACTGTACTATGTTCTCCGTGTTTCACTGTTGCAGTCATTAAATTTGGGTGAATCACAAAGCTATGGTTGGGAGGCTAGAGCTAAACAGCATTAGGTGAAGCTATAAGGCCCTGCAGCACTGCAGTGGCAAAGCCTGCCCTGGACTTAGAGTAGAGAGGCAAATGGTAATGCTTTGTAAAGGTGTGAACAGAACTCCAAGTAGCAGCCTCTAGAATGTCCTTGGTTGGTACTCCTCTGAGAAAGGCTGCTGAAGTAGCTGCAGCCCTGGTGGAGTGAGACCTAATGCCCTTGGGCATAGGTGTGCCATGGTGTAAGTAGCAGAAACGGATGCAATGGCTTATCCACTTTGAAATTGTCTGCTTTGAAATAGCCTTTCCTTCTGATCCTGCAGCATATGACACTAGTAATTGCTTAGTTTTTCTTAGGGCTTTAGTCCTGCTCAAGTAGAATCTTAGCTGTCTGTGTATGTCTAAGGAATGCAGAATTCTCTCCCCTTTGTTCTGTGGATTTGGATAAAAAGTTGGCAGATGAATTGTTTGGCTAAGAGCCACACTGGAAATGACCTTAGGCATAAAGGTAGGATTTGACCTCAGAGACACCCTGTCTGGGTAAAATATGATAAAAGGCTCTACAGCCATGAGGGCCTGTAGCTCTGAAACTCTTCTTGCTGAAGTAATTGCTAGTAGCAGAGCTGTCTTCCATGATAAGAACTTTATATCAGCGGTAGCAGCTGGTTCAAATGTAGGCAGGGTGAGCTTTTACAGGTAATGGTGATCTTCTAGGAGGCCTTAAATTTTTGGCTCCTCTAAAATACTGCTTTAGTAAAGGACGAGAAAAGATTGGTGGCTCTGTATTGTAATGAGCCAAAATGGCAGAGACATGGATTTTGATTGATGAAAAAGATAGGCCTTTGTCAAGCATCTCAGTTAAGTAATGTAATATCTGAGGAATATGTGGTTCTGCTGTATCAGTTCCTTGTGCTTGATTCCAAACACAGAATCTCTTCCATTTGTAAGCATAAGATTTTCTAATACAAGGCCTTCTGGCTTCCAAAATGACATCCATCACAGCTTTACTGACAGATGTCGTCTGTATGATTACAGGATTAGCCATGCTGCCAGGT
Organism: Protopterus annectens; assembly: GCF_019279795.1. Lineage (NCBI taxonomy): Eukaryota > Metazoa > Chordata > Ceratodontiformes > Protopteridae > Protopterus > Protopterus annectens. The sequence goes on along the minus strand of NC_056727.1, from coordinate 901,741,932 downwards.
TCAGAGTCTGTAGTTGATTGTGCATGATCTGATTGTTTTGCTGGGACAGTAGTTGTGGTTTTTGAGAGAAGGTCCAAGCTGGGTATTGAGACAAGTTCCTTAGGATTGGGTACCAGTATTGGCGGGGCCAGTCTGGGGCAATTAATATCATCTTTGGCTTCTCTTGTCTGACTTTTAGGAGGACCTTGGGTAGAAGAGGCAGAGGAGGAAAGGCATAAACTGATAGGTTTTTCCAACTGAAGGATAGGGCGTCCACTTTCCATGCTTGTCTGTGATAAGTCCTTGTGCAGAATCTTTTCAGTTGATAATTTTGAGGAGAGGCAAATAGGTCTGTGTCTGGGCTCCCCCATTTCTCTGCTATCATGTTGAAGACTTGTGGATTTAGTTTCCACTCGTGAGGATCCATAAGGTTTCTGCTTAAATCGTCTGCCAGAGTATTTTGTTTTCCTGGCAGGAATTGAACTTAAAGATTTATTTGGTAGGTCAAAGCTGTGCCTCACAGTGCCATGGCTAATCCGCAAAGGGGGTATGAGTGTGTACCCCCTTGCTTGTTTATATACCACATGACTGTGGTGTTGCCCGTCTTTATCAGTAGTTGTCCTGGATGAAGTAAGTCCTTGAAGGCTGTTAGGGCATTTTGAACAGCTAGCATCTCTTTCTGGTTGATATGTAGATGCATTTGATTTGGTGCCCATATGCCCTGAATGCATCTTCCTGCCATGTGGGCCCCCCAGGCATAATCTGATGCGTTTGTTGTTAAGGTTTGGCTGGCAGGGGGTAGAGGGAAGGGCCATCCCACGTTTTGGTGACAGGCCTTTTCCCACCATAGAAACTCCTGTTGCAGGCAGGGGATGAGAGGAATCATTGTTTCCAGACTGTGTGAATGTTGATTCCATAAACTTTTTAGGTACCACTGAAGTTTCCTCATATGCAATCTTGCATATGGAATTAGTAGGATGCAGGATGCCATGAAGCCCAGAGCCTGCAGAATTTGTCTTGCAGAAGACTGTTTTTTTGTTGCCATCAGTTTGAAGTAAGTAGTCAGTTGCCTTTGTTTGTCTGGCATGAGGTAAGCCATCTGGGCAGTTGTATTCAAGCTTACACCCAGGAATGTTATCTTTTGAGAGGGTACCAGTTGTGATTTCTTTTCGTTTATTGTGTACCCTAGGCATGTTAGAAGCCTTTTCACAAACGCCAGGTATCGTAGAAGAGTGTCCTTGTTCTCTGTTTGAATGAGACAGTCGTCCAGGTAAGGATATATTTGAATACTTCTTTGTCTGCAAAATGCAATTACTGGTGCCAGGCACTTTGTAAAGACCCTGGGCACAGTAGATAAGCCAAAGGACAGTGAAGAGAATTGGTAATGCATTAAGCCAGCATTGAATCTGAGGTATCTTCTGCACGCCTGTCTTATTGGGACATGCAGGTATGCCTTTTTTAGGTCTAAAGTCACCAGCCAAGCATTCTTGCCCAGCATGTGCAGAAGCTGTTGCAAAGTGAGCATTTTGAATTTTGGAATGTCCAGGTATGTGTTCAAAATTGATAAATCCAGTATTGGCCGCCATGCCTTGTCCTTTCTGGGTACCAAGAACAGTCTTGAGTAAAAACCTTGTCCTTTTTCCTGTTCTGGTACTGTCTGAATGGCCCCCATATCCATGAGGGATGTAACCTGTTTCTGTGCCTCTGTCCATTGTTTTTTGGCAGATCTGGCCAACCATTTGTCATTGGCAGAGTGTGGAAATGGAATCTATATCCCTGTGATACGATGTTTAGTACCCACTTGTCCTGGATTATTAACTGCCAATTTTGAGCAAAAAGTGCTCATTTCCCCCCTATGGGTGCTGCTAAAACATAAGTGCTTGGTGTAGGCAGAGGGAAGTCATTAGGATTGCTTTCTGTAGGTTTGCACTTTATCTCCTCCAGACTTGAAGGTGGATGCGCCCCACTGCTTTGACCTGTATGAGTCTTGAGCCTGGTACCTGGAACCCTCAGGGCGTCTGGATTTGCCCCTTTGTGCTCTGTCTGACACAGGAAGGGAGCAATTTTTTGTAGGCCAGTGTCTACTGAATCTAGGTGGCTGCACTTGTAAGAAATCTTTAACAGTTTGCATAGACTTAGCTTTGTCTTCCATTTTCTTTAAAACCTCTTCTGCCTTAATACCAAACAGAGAATCATGCTGTAAAGGTGCATCTAGCAATTTAGCTTTAACATGATCAGGCAAATTTTGTTCCTTTAACCAGGCATGCCTCCTAATCACTGATCCAGTAACTGCGGCCCTGCAGGAGGCCTCTAAAGAATCAAAACCACATTGCAAAGTATGCTTTCCAACTTGTTCAGCTGCATGCAATAATTCCTGAAATTTCTTATTTTCTGCACATTCTGAAATCAACATCATTTTCTGTTTCAGCAATCCCATAACATGTTGTTGGTACTTAAGCATATGAAATTGACAGTTTAAGGCCCTGATTGCCAAGGTTGCAGATGTATAAACCTTTTTTCCCCATCTGTCCAGTGCCCTTGAATCTCTGTCGGAGGGGGTAGGGTTTTTTAGTGTTGAGGCCTTAACTCCCTTTGGACCCTGTGAAATAGTTTCAGGATCAGCAGCAGGGTTTCTAAATAAACATTTATGAGAGTCAGGGACCCTGTAATACCTGTCAGGCTTACTGGGAGCTGGAGGTAAGTAGTCAGGGGTCAGGCTTGACTCTGAAAACACATCATCCACAATGTCTAAAACAGGGGGAATGGCTAAAGGCTTGTGCTGAGGGAGAAGAAGGAAATCCCTGAGCCTCTTTTTTGATTCTGAGAAGTCTTGACTCTCCCAGTGAAAATGCTCCCTCAAAGTATGCAAGGTTTCTCCAAATGAATAATCCTCAGGAGGAGAAGCAGATGGAACACACTCCTCAGCATCAGAATCCTCATAGGGAGGTAAAGATAATTCCTGATCAGAAGAGGAATCAGAAGAAATAGAAACCTGATCTGAAGATTCATAGTCAGTGTCTTGCCTAGGCCACTTATCTGGAGGGGGATGGGTACCCCTGAGCAAGGTAATAAGATCTTCAGCCATTTTGATCATCTGTTTTTTAGGCATAGAGGCCTGTGCACGTGGCTCAGGCGTCGTTTTTTTAGTTTTAGAAGGTGTCTTTGCCTTTGGTTTTGCAGCTTTGATATAAAAATGTTGAGGTCTGAAGGCACCCTCAGAAGCCCAGTGCCTGCTCAGCGGCTCCGGACCCATCCGAGGGAGATACATCCATCGGTCCAATACCTTGAGTATCTTGCGGCATGCCGGCCTCCACATGGGTGTCGGTAGAGGCCTGCGACTCAAATATAGCGGGTATCAGGGGCTGCGAAAGTGCCTCACTGAGTACTGGCGAACCGGCGACTGGCTTAGGAGAAGCTTCGTCGTCGGTTTTGGATCTCGACTGCCTTTCTCTGTCCTTTTCTTTGCGTTTTTTATGTACTCCTGTAGTCGGCTTGCTATCCAACGACATTTCTGGGTAGTTAAATCTGTTTCCAAAACACTTAGATGCAAAAATATACCGACGCTTAATAGTGCGTTGGTTAAATCTAGCACAAAACCAACAGCCAGGCATGTTGTGATCAGGGCCTAGGTAAGGAATACAGTATAAATGGAAATCCTTATGAGGTATTTGCTTATCACAAGTAATACAATTATTAACTTTTTCTGACATCGGTAAGAAGCAAGAAAAAAGTTTCCCTAATGGGGTACTTAGCTTTAGTGAAGACTTCGGTTCTGAAACTCAAACTCGAATATTTCAGTAGTCGGCAGACCGCCACTTGTGAAATGCTTCTGCTTCGGGCACTGCGTGGCAAGAAAGACTAAAGAAAATGGCGTCAGCTGCATGTTTTATACCCCTGACGACCTGACGTCATGGAAGAGAAGACAGCAACTGACGCAGGACCCAAGACTTTGAAATTCAGGCTGACTGAGGGCAACCTGCCAGCAGATTACCCAAATGTAATGACTGCAACAGTGAAACACGAAGAACATCTGCTTTAGCAGAGGATGAGAGAAAAGGGGAGATTCTGTGTTGTAATGAGCTGAAATGGCTGAGACATGGATTTTTATGGAAGAAAAAGACAGGCCCTTGTGAAGCATCTCAGTTAAGTATTGCAAAATCAGAGGTAAATTGGGTGCTGCTGTGCTCATCCCTTGAGATTGATCCCAGGCACAGAATCTTTTCCATTTGTCAGCATAAGATTTTCTAGTACTAGGTCTTCTTGCCTCCAAAATGACATCCATCACATATTTGCTGAGGGATGCTAAGGGGGAATTTAAGTGATTAGCCAAGCTGCAAGATTCAATGTTTAGAGCTGAGGGTGCACAATTTGGTTCTCCTGCTGAGACAGTAAGGGAGGTGTCTGAGGCAGGTGCCATGGAGAAATTTGTGACAGACTGCTTAGGAGTGGGTACCAGTGTTGGCGAGGCCAGTCTGGAGCAATCAAAATAATTTTTGGTTTGTCCTGTTTGACTTTTAGTAGAACTTTGGAGAGCAGAGGCAGAGGGAGAAAGGCATAGACTGATAGCTGACGGACAGAGCATCCATTTTCCAGGCTTTTTTGTGAGGAGTTCTTGTGCAAAACTTGTCCAACTGGTAGATCTGGGGTGAGGCAAAAAGATCTATGTCTGGGCTCCCCCATTTGCATGTCAACATGTTGAAAATCCATGGTTCCGGTTTCCATTCATGTGGGTCCATGAGATTTCTGCTTAGTTCGTCTGCCAGAATATTCAACTTTCCTGGCAGGAATTGAGCTTGTAGTTGTACTTGATAGTTCAAGGCCATGTTCCACAATACCATGGCTAGTCTGCAGAGGGGGTAGGAATGTGTACCCCCCTACTTGTTTATGTACCACATAACCGTGGTGTTGTCCGTCTTTACCATTAGTTGTCCTGCATGAAGGTAGCCCTTGAAGGCTGTCAGTGCATTCTGCACAGCTAGCATTTCTTTTTGATTGATATGAAGGTGCATTAGATTTGGGTTCCATTTGCCCTGAATGCACTTCCCTGCCAGATGAGCCCCCCATGCGTAGTCTGATGCATCTGTAGTTAGGGTTTGGGCAGCAGGGGGTGGTGTGAATGGTAGTCCCTTGTTTTGGTGGCAGGCCTCTGCCCACCATAGGAACTCTAGTTGCAGGCAAGGTATTATAGGAATCATTGTTTCCAGGCTGTGACAATGTTGACTCCATAAACTTTTTAAGTACCACTGAAGTTTCCTCATATGCAGTCTTGCATATAGAATTAGAAGAATGCAGGAGGCCATGAACCCCAATGCTTGCAGTATTTGTCTTGCAGATAGCAGGTTTTTTGTGGCCACCTGTTTGAAGTAAGTCACCAAATGAATTTGCTTTTCTGGCGTAAGGAAAGTCATTTGGGCAGTTGTATTCAAGCTTGCACCCAGGAATATAATTTTTTGAGAGGGTACCAGTTGTGATTTCTTTTTGTTTATGGTGTACCCTAGACAAGTTAGAACCCTTTTTACAAACGCCAGATGTTTTAGAAGAATGGCCTGGTTTTCTGCTTGAATTAGACAATCGTCCAGGTATGGATATATTTGAATATTTCTTTGCCTGCAAAATGCAATTACTGGAGCCAGGCACTTTGTAAATACCCTGGGCACAGTAGATAAGCCAAAGGGCAGTGCAGAGAACTGATAATGCCAGTAAACTGCTTTGAAGCATAGGTATCTTCTGCAAGATTCCCTGATTGGGATATGCAGGTAAGCCTCTTTTAAATCTAGAGTTACCAACCAGGCATCTTTGCCTAGCATAGGAAGTAAATGGTGAAGAGTCAGCATCTTGAATTTTGGAATGTCCAGAAAGGTGTTTAGAGCAGACAGGTCCAGAACTGGACGCCATGATTTGTCTTTTCTGGGTACCAGGAAAAGTCTGGAATAGAAACCTTGTCCCTTTTCCTCTTCTGATTCTAGTTGAATTGCCCCCATGTTTAGGAGGGAAAGTACATGATTCTGAGTCTTTGCCCACTGATTTGGGGGCAGGTCTGGCCACCCGTTTGGAGTTGGCAACATGTGGAAATGAAATCTGTATCCTTGGGACACTATACTTAAAACCCATTTGGCCTGGGTTATGAGTTCCCAGTTTTTTGCATGAAGAGCCAGTTTTCCCCCCAAAGGGGTGGCTAAGAGATAAGTGCTTGGTAATTTTAAAGGAAATTCATTGAGGCTGTTTACCATAGGGTGGAGTCTCGTTATTTCCAAATTTGGAAGCGGAGGCACCACATTGCTTAGTTCTGAAAGTCCCTTGGGACTGAAACCTGGTGCTTTTGGAATGCCTGGGTTTGGCTTGAGTGGCTCTGGAAGGAACTGGAAAGGACCAGTTCTTAGTAGGCCAGTGCCTACTAAATCTTGGAGGTTGTACTTGTAAGAAATCTTTCACAGTTTGCATAGATTTAGCTTTATCTTCCATCTTTTTTAGAACTTCTTCAGCCTTATTGCCAAACAGACGGTCCTGCTGCAAAGGAGCATCCAACAATTTTGCTATAACATGATCAGGCTGAGATTGCTCCTTATGCCAAGCATGCCTTCTAAGCACAGACGCAGTAACAGCAGCCCTGCAAGAGGCCTCCAAAGAATCAAAACCACATTGCAAAGTATGTTTTCCAACTTGATCAGCTGAATGCAATAAATCCTGTAAATCCTTATTTTCCACACAGTCAGAAATCATCATTTTCTGTTTAAGCAGTCCCATGATATGCTGTTAGCATATGGAATTGACAGTTTAAAGCCCTGATTGCCAAGGTCGCAGAAGTATAAACATTTTTACCCCATCTATCCAGCACCCTGGAGTCTCTATCAGAAGGGGTAGGATTTTTAGCAGTAGAAGCCTTAATGCCCTTGGGCCCCTGATAAATGATTTCATGGTCCGCAACAGGATTTTTGAAAAGGAATTTGTGGGAGTCAGGAAACCTGTAGTATCTGTCTGGTTTACAAGGGGCCGGAAGCAGGGAATCAGGGGCCATACTTGATTCTGAAAACACATCATCAACAATGTCTAGTACAGGAGGTATAGCCAAAGGCATATGCTGAGGAAGAAAAAGGAAATCCCTTAGCCTCTTTTTGGATTCAGAAAAATCCTGACTTTCCCAGTGGAAATGCTCCCTTAAGGTATATAAAGTTTCCCCAAAAGAAAAATCCTCAGGGTGAGAAGCAGAAGGAATGGAATCCTCTGCATCAGAGTCTTCATAAGTAGGTATGGACAAATCCAGTTCATTAGAAGAGTCAGAAGAAACAGAGTCCTGTTCAGAAGATTCATAATCAAGTTCAGCCCTAGGCCTCTTAGATGGGGGGGAGGGGGGGGTTGACTACCCCTGATTAGAGTAATTAAATCTTCAGCCATTTTGATCATTTGATTTTTAGGCATAGGGGCCTGAACATGTGGCCTGGGCGTCGTTTTTTTTAGACATAGATCGAGATTTTGGCCTTAAAACTGAAGGTGGTGTCAGTTTAATATGCAAGTCTGTAGGCCCGAATACACCTTCAGAAGCTGGTGCCTGCACAGCGGCTCCGGACCCATCCAAGGTAGAGACATCCACGGGTTCCATAGGTGAAGCATCTCGCGGCATACCGGACTCCGAATTGGTCTCAGTAGAGGCCTGTGAATCAGAAGTAGCGGGTATCAAGGGCTGGGAAAGCATCTCACTGAGTACCGACGAATTGGCGATTGGCTTAGGAGAAGCGTCATCGGCAGTCATGGACCTCAGCGGCCTGTCTCTGTCTTTTTCTTTGTGTTTTTCGGTATTCCGGTAGTCGGATGGCTAACCGACGTCATTTCTGGATAATTAAACCGAGAACCGAAATATTTAGAAGCAAATATGTACAGATGATGGATAGTGCGCTGATTAAATAAAGCACAAAACTAACAGCAAGGTACGTCGTGGTCAGGGCCTAGGCAAGGAATACAGTACAAATGAAAATCCTTATGAGGTATTTGCTTCCCGCAAGTAACACAATTATTAACTTTTACTGACATCGGAAAGGAGCAAGAAAAAGTTTTCCCAACGGGGTACTTAACTTTTAGTTGAAGACTTTGGTTCTGAAACTCGAAAAAGAAAATTTCAGGAGTCGGCCGACCAGCACTTGCAAAGTACTTCTGCTACGGGCACCGCGCAGTAAGAAAGACTGATGTAATGGCATCGGCTGCATGTTTTATACCCCTGACGACCTGACATCATGGAAGAAGGGACAGCAACCGACGCAGGACCCAAGACTTTGTTAATCAGGCCAACTGAGGACAACCTGCCAGCAGATTGCCCAAATGTAATGACTGCAACAGTGAAACACAAAGAACTTCCAGTCTTCTGGAGGGCCTGAGATGCAGTACTCCCTTGAGGAATAACTTTGCAGGAAGATGGGATGTTAGAGGAGGGTTAAGAGGCAGACAAGCCAAAATAACAGCAAGGTGGGCCTTAACAGAATAATATGCCAACCCTGCTACAATAGTTCACACAGACAAGGCAGCACTACAGGGACCGCAACTTGAAGTGGGTCCAGCTGATTTTGTAGACATCACAAGGAGAATCTTTTCCATTCAGACAAATAAGATCTCCTAGTATTAGATATCCTGGCCTCCTGCAGGACTGTCTCCATGTCCTCGGTGTACAGGTGTCTGTAGATAAAAATCTATCACCCACACAGTTAGGTTCAGAAATTCCAGGTGGGGATGGATTAGGGATCCCTTGTCCTGTATGAGAAGGTCCACACTGTGAAGTAACTTGTGATGATTGCCCCTTGCTAAATTCAGGAGGAGGGAGAACCAATGCTGTCTTGGCCAAAAGGGAGTCACCAACAAGGTTTTTGGTTTGTCCTGCTGGATTTTCAGAAGGACTTTTTGAAGGAGTGGGAAGGGTGGGGGGGATGCATAGAGATACAACCCCTTCCATAAGACTGAAAAGCCGTCCATTGCCCTCACTAAGGGACTGGGTAGCCTGATACAAAATAGTGGTAGTTGTCTGCTCAAAGGGGAGGGAAACAGATCTATTTATGGTGTACCCCATTTGTGGACAATGTCCAGGAACACATCCCTGTGAAGCATCCATTTGTGGGATTGTGACATGGACCTGCTCAAAGTGTCTGCTTGAGTGTTCTGTGCTGAAGGGATACAAACTGCTTGCAGGGTGACTCCCTGTTGGGCTGCCAAATCCCAGGCTTGGAGTGCAAGTCTGCACAGCTAGTAGGATTTTGTTCCCCCATTTGTTCACAAACCATAGAACTGATTTCAGGGGTCTTTGTTTTAGAATATGTAAGAAGGCTCTCAAGGCAAATAGGATTGCTCTCATTTCCTTGATGTTGATGTGATCCCGCCTGAAGACGTCTGACCAAACTGCCCAAAACAGCTCCCCAGCCCAGATCTGCGGCATATGTGTACATCTCCTGAACTGGGAGAAGGGGTTGTAGGGGGTGTTCTGGGTGGAGTGTGATTTGCTCCAACCACCAAAGGATCTCCTTCCTGAAGCATGGAAGGAAGGGAATGTTGAAGTTCAAGGAGTGTGAGTGCTGGGTCCATGTGGACCTCAGGTACCATGGCAGTTTTCGCATGTGGAGTCTTGCCAATGGCAGCAATGGAATAGTGGAAGCAATATGACCCAGTAATCTGAGATATTGTCTGGCTGTCATAGCAGTGGCATGGAGGACAGTTACCATAAATGTAGATGTTCGAGTGTATTCACTGTTGCAGTCATCACATTTGGGTTATCCCTGCCAGGGTAGCCCTCAGTCGGGCCGAATACCAGAGGCTAAGTATTTCTGCGTCGGTTGTCATTGCTCCAGGACTGACGTCAGGTCATCAGTGATATAAAATAAGGCAGCTGATGCTATTACATCAGTTTTTCTTGCCCTAAGTGTCAGGAGCCCCCAAGAGGGTGCTAGGTTATGGTGGAAGAACACATCCAGTAGAAAGTAAATACCAAAAATTCCTTGTAAGCAGAGAGAGAGAGAGAGACAAGGGGGATGGAGGGAGGGAAACTAGGACTGCAACAGTGAATACATTCGAACATCTACATTTATGGTAAATGTACACAACTGTACTATGTTCTTCGTGTTTCACTGTTGCAGTCATCACATTTGGGTTGATACCCAAAGCTGAAGAAAAGGGTGGAGGCAGTCAAGAAGACTGGGGACTGGCTAGGATGCCCTGCAAGACTGTGGTGGCAAAGCGTGCCCTGGATTTGGAGAAGACAGGCAGGAGACAATGCTTGGTGAAGGTATGAACAGATGTCCATGTTTCAGCCTCCAGGATGTCCCTGGTGGGGACCCCTCTGAGGAAAGCTGCAGAGGTGGAGGTTGCTCTGGTAGAATGTGTCCTGACCCCCTTGGGGGGAGGTTTCATTTACTGCTTGGAGCAGAAATGGATACAGTGTGCTATCCATTTGGAAATGGTTTGTTTGGATATGGCCTTGCCCTCTGCTCCTGCAGCAAAGCTGACTAACAATTGATCAGTCTTTCTAAATGATTTAGTCCTGTCTAGGTAGAATCTGAGCTGTCTGTGCACATCTAGGGAGTGCAGAATCCTTTCCCGCTTGTTTTGTGGGTTAGGGAAGAAGGTGGGCAAATTAATGAATTGGTTGAGAGCCACACTGGACACCACTCTTAGCATGGATGGGTTAGTCCTGAGGGAGACCCTGTCAGCATGGAAAGTGCTTGCATACACTCTTCCAACTGAAGTGATGGCCAGAAGCAAGGCTGTCTTCTAAGTGAGAAACTTTAACTCTGCTGAAGCTGCTGGTTCAGAGGGGGGCAGGGTGAGCTTTTCCAACACAAAGTTTAGGTCCCAAGCTGGGGTAGGTGCTCTTCTGGGTGGCCTCAGGTTGTTAGCCCCTCTTAGGAACTGTTTGATGGGAGGGTGGGAGAAAAGAGGTGACTCTGTGCTGAAATGAGCAGAGATGGCAGAGGCATGAATTTTAATAGAAGAGAAGGATAGACCCATGTGTAGTAGGTCAGCCAGGTAATCCAGGATGAGAGGTAGGGAGGGTTGTGCCATTCCGGCTCCCTTAGTCTGGATCCAGGTGCAAAACCTTTTCCACTTGCCAGCATAAGACTTTCTAGTGCTAGGGCGTCTGGCCTCATGTATAGCATCTAAAACTTGTTTGCTTAGATTGGCAGCTTGTGAAGTGGTCAGGGAATAAGCCAGGCTGCCAGATTGAGGGTCTGCAATTGGGGATGCATGAATTCTCCATTCCTCTGGGTCAGGACTGTTGAGATCTGAGGGAGATGCCATGGTGGCAGGGGTGACGGGCTGCGCAGCAGTGGGTACCAGTGCTGGCGTGGCCAGTCTGAGGCAATCAGGACTGATCTTGGTTTTTCCTTCCTTACTTTGAGCAGTATCCTTGAAATGAGCTGTAGAAGGGGAAATGCATAGACCGAGAGGTTGACCCACTGGAAGGATAGAGCATCCACTTTCCAGGCCTTGCTGTGAGGTTCCGTGGTGCAGAATATGCTGAGCTGATGCTTGGAGTGGGAAGCAAAGAGGTCGACCTTCGGGGTGCTCCATTTCTTTGATCTAGCTGCCACTCGTGTGAGCCCAGAAGATTTCTGCTTAAGCTGTCTGCCAGAGAGTTTAGAGAGCCTGGCAGGAATTGTTCTAACAGGTGTAGTTGCATGGCTGAGGCCACGTGGCAAAGGGTCATGGCGAGCCTGCACAGGGGGTACGAGTGTATCCCCCCCAGCTTGTTGATATACCACATCACAGTGGTGTTGTCTGTTTTGATCAGTAGAGGCCCCGGGGAAAGTAGGGGTCTGAAAGCTGTCAGAGCATGCCGGACAGCTAGCATCTCTTTTTGGTTGATGTGCAGATGTATTTGATTTGGGCTCCAATGGCCCCGAATGCACCTGCCATCCAGGTGTGCACCCCAGGCATAGTCTGTTGCGTCTGTGGTGAGGGTCTGGGTGGCATGGGTTTGTGAGAAGGGATGTCCCTTGTTGTGGTAGCATGCTGCTACCTACCAAAGAAAATCTTTCCTTAAACAAGGTATCATTGGTATAAGAGTTTCCAGGTCTTGGGAGTGCTGATACCAAAGGCATTTTAGGTACCACTGTAGTTTCCTCATATGCAGTCTGTCATAAAGAATGAGTAGAATGCAAGATGCCATGAACCCCAGAGCTTGCAGGACTTTCCTTGCAGATAACTGGGGTCTGGTGGCTAGTTGAGAGAAGTAGGCTGTCAGGTAGGTTTGTTTTTCTGGTGTAAGGAATGCCGTCTGGGAAGCTGTGTCCAGGCTTGCTCCCAGGAATACAATTTTTTGTGTGGGTACTAGTCTGGATTTCTTTTCGTTGACAGTATACCCCACGGAGGTCAGTAGGTCCTTTACAAAGGTCAGGTGCTTTAGCACCTTTTCCCGACTGTCTGCCTGAATCAGGCAGTCATCTAAGTATGGGTAAATTTGAATATTTGTTTGTCTGCAAAAAGCAATGGCAGAAGCCAGACATTTTGTCAAAACTCTGGGAGCAGTGGATAAGTCAAAGGGAACCGCAGACAACTGTAAGTGCAGTGATCCTGCCCTGAAACATAGTTATTTTCTGCATGATTCCCTGGATTGGGATGTGTAGGTAGGCCTCCTTTAGGTCTAGGTTGGCTAACCAAGCATCCTTGGAAAGCATAGGTAGAAGTTGCTGGAGGGTGAGTATTTTGAATTTTGGTATCACCAGAAAGGTGTTTAGAATGGATAGATCGAGGATGGCGTGCCATGTGCCTTCTTTTCTTGGAACCAGGAAGAGTCTGGAGTAGAAACCTTGGCTTATCAGTTCTGCAGGAACATGCTCTATTTCCCTCACAGAGAGCAGGGAAAGGACTTGCTCTTTGGCCTCTGCCCACTGGTTTGGGGGAAGATCTGGGAACCCTTTTGGGGTTGGTAGAGTGTGGAAATAAAATTTGTATCCCTGGGACACTATGCTGAGGACCCAGTGGTCGTTGGTAATGGTGGCCCAGGTGCTTGCGTGGAAGGAGAGTTTTCCTCCTAGGGGCAACAGCAGGTGGGCAGAGGGAGGGGGTGGAAGTGTAAAGTCATTGTGAGTACTTACTATGAGGGGGTGGCTTAGCATTCCCTAGTTTTGAAGAGGAGGAACTCCATTGCTTAGATATCTGCATTCCCTGGGGCTGTTGTCTGGGGGGCCTGCTTCCCCGGGGTCTGGGCTGACCTGACCTGGAGGGGGCAGGAAAGCACCAGTGCTTGTAGGGGCAATGCCTACTGAACCTCGGTGGCTGGACCTGCAAGTCATCTTTAACTGTCTGCATAGATTTAGCTTTTTCTTCCATCTTTTTTAAGACCCCCTCTGCCTTGGTGCCAAAAAAGTTGTCTTTGCGCAAGGGTGCAGTCAATAACTTGAATTTGACATGGTCTGACAAGGGTTGTTCCTTAAGCCAAGCATGCCTTCTAAGGACAGAACCAGTGACTGTTGCCCTGCAAGATGCTTCTAGGGCGTCAAAACCACATTGTAAGGTGTGCTTAGTTACTTGACTTGCAGAATGCATTAACTCTTGTAACTCTTATTTTCTGCACAATCAGGAAAAGAAGATATTTTTGCTTGAGGAGTTCCATGATATGTTGCTGATATTTTAGCATATGGAACTGACAATTTAGAGCTCTAATAGCAAGAGTAGCAGAGGTGTATACTTTTTTACCCCTTCTGTCTAAATGCTTGAGAATCCCTATCTGAGGGGGTGGGATTCTTAGCAGAAGTTGCTTTAATTCCTTTAGGTCCTTGAGAGATAACCTTGGGGTCAGCATTAGGATTTCTGAAAAGAAATTTGTGAGAGTCAGGGACTCTGTAGTACCTGTCAGGTTTTCTGGGAGCAGGAGGGAGGGTGTCAGGAGTCAAACTGGATTCCATAAAATCATCCTCCACAACATCCAGGACAGAAGGAATGGCCAGAGGTCTGTGCTATGGAAGATGTAAGAATTCCCTGAGTCTATTTTTTGACTGAGGGTAGTCCTGACATTCCCACAGGAAATGCTCCCTTAAAATCAAAAAGAGAGCATACTCGACTGGGTACTTGTAAATAGTAACCCCCAACTGTATACTGCTGGTACCCTCCCCAATGACCTAAGTGACCACCTTCTCACTTATATAGTTAAGCAAAAAGTCATTAATTCTCAACAACCTCTACTCAGAAAAGTCAGAAACAAAAAAGACTTTGACCCTGCCAAATTCCAACAGGAACCTAACTCCTTTAATTGCACTATGCTAAAACACCTCCCCTTAGATGAGGCTGTGGCATACTTTAACAACAAATTTTTTGAAATCCTTGAATCTCATGCACCTGCACGTTCAAAGCGAACAAAGGCAAAAACTGCACCATGGCTGTCTATAAAGAATCTAGACTAAAAATTATCAGTAGAAACAAAATATGGGCTCTATGGCACTCCACTAAAGACCCCCATGTTCATGTTAAAAATAGGCAAGCTAGGAATGAAACTAAAAAATCCATTTTACAAGACAAAAAAACAATACTACTGTAATTTACAGACAGCAAACCAGAACTATCCTCAGAAGTTCTAGGCAAGTCTGAATAATTTACTTCATCCTGGAAAAACGTCGACCCCTATCCTCGCTGCTACCATGATAAATCCCTTGAGGATGCTTCACACATTTTTAACCATTTCTTTACAGAGACAATTTAAGCCCTAGCTAGCCAATTACCTCCTAGCTCCACTGGCCCTGAAAACACCACCCCTACAAACCTACTCTCGTTAAGCTTCCAATCAGTGCCCACGTCGCTTATCTGTACCTTGATCAAAAAATTAAAACCCACCACACTCTCTACTGACCAACTCCCTGCAGAGTATCTACAAAAATCAGCTGATGCCATTGCCTATCCAGTATCTATAATAATTAATCGTACCATAGTTGTTGTTGTCTTTCGGCTTTTCCCGGTTAGGGGTCGCCACAGCGGAACTCCGTTCTGCTAATAATTGGCAGTAGATTTTCACGAACGCCAAGGTGCCAGCTCGACATTCAACCTTCAGCGAAGGCACGCCCATTTACGCATGTCTTTCGAATGCCCATCAAACCACGGGGAGGACATGCAGGACTCCACACAGAAGGCACTCCCCGCACTCCAGCCAAGAATCGAACAGGAGAACCTCTTGCTGTGAGGCAACAACACTACCGCTGCACCTAAAATTCCCACCATTTGGAAAACATCCTATGTAATCCCACTACATAAAGGAGGTTCTTCCACTGAATTATCCAACTACAGACCAATAGCTATACTTTCTCCACTAGCTAAGATCATGGAAAAGTGTACACACAAACAACTCATGCACCACCTAATTCAGAATCACCTCATGGCCGATACCCAACACGGCTTCCGTCCACACCACAGCACAACCTATGCACTATTAGCATTTACCAATACCATAAATAATAATCATAACAATAATCCCTTATCCTCAGCCCTCTTCTTGGATCTTTCCAAGGCATTCGACATGGTGGATCACCAACTTTTGATTCACACCCTGAAATCTAAATTCTAATGCCATTCAATGGTTTAAATCCTACCTCAGTGGGAGGCAACAGGCAATGTTCTCTGGCAGAACAAGCTCTCTAACCTATTACCTAATACCCTTGGAGTACCTCAAAGCTCCATATTAGGGCCCCTACTGTTTTCCGTATTTATTAATGAGTACATACAGTCACCCCAAAGGTCAGCTGTATTCAATATGCAGATGACTCCACCCTGATATGCTCAGCCACATCTCCTTCAGACCTGAGGTTTGCCACCCAGTCCACCTTCAATACTATAGAAAACTGGCTCTCAGAACGTTGATTGCTGCTAAATCCTAAAAAGACTCAAATGTTATTCTCACCAAACCAAAGGTCTGTTGCTTTTGCCTTCACCATAAATGCAAAAGATGGCACAATAATTGCCCCCGACCCCTCTACTAAACTATTAGGAGTCCTTATCGACAATAACCTAAAATTTGACCTTCATGTAAACCAAACAATCAAGACCATCAATAAAAAACTTGGGTCACTGTATAGAATAAAAGCCTTCCTAACCCTTCCAGCTAAGATTGCCATAGCTCACTCTCACCTGCTTTCAACACTTCTATATGCTTCCCCCCTTCTCTCTAATCTACACAAGACTGTACTTAATAGAATGTCAACATTTTACAATCACATTGCCAGGTTTGCCACTGGCCTGCCTTTTAGAACACACCACTACATCAACCTTAAACAGATTGGATGGCTAGAACTTCCCAGTCTAATCCAATACAACCTTCTGATTATGGTTAACAAAATCCTCTATAACCCAGACAATACACCAGCTCTTATTAATATTATCACCCCCTACAACAATCCAAGACTGCTTCGATCCTCAAACAGACTTCTAATACAGACAATCAAAATTAATAATGTAGCCAGTGACTCCCTCCTTGCAAACTCTGTAGGCCGAGCCTGGAATCTACTTCTGGCTGATATTACTTTGATCTCCTCCCTATGCCAATTTAAAGCAAAACTTAATCAACATCTAGCACTAAACTGGCTTTGTCACTGCAACAAGCCTGGCTAACTCTCACCATGAATGCAAACAATCTATTAATCAAAATACTGTTTACTTTTTCCCCTGACTGTTACCAGTGGTAACTCAACAGCATGAAATTGTATATTCATATCTGCTTATGTATTCTTTGTAAATAACATATCTGCAATATGCCTTCTTTGTTATTACTGTATCTGTCTACCTTGGAGCTTTTCTCCCCAGGCCTCCACTGAAAATGAACATTAATCCAGTCAGACTATCCCAGTCAACAAATGTAAAATAAATAAAAATAAAATAAATAAATGTAGGGTTTCCCCAAAGGAAAAGCCCTCGGGTGGAGAGGCTGAAGGGATGGATTCCTCTGCATCAGAATCCTAATAAGCAGAGAGGGGTTGCATATCTTCATATTCAGATGGATCAGAGTCATCGGACTCCTGTTCAGGTAAAACTACCGAGGACAAATCTCTTTCTTTTGGAAGGGTTAGACTGGCTTCCCTTGATAAGCATTATAAGGTCTTCCGCCATTTTAAGCATTTGAGACTGAGGCAAGGAAGCAGGTACCTGAGCTTGGGTCATCGTTTTTTTGGGAGTGGTTTGCACCCTGGGCCTTAGAAACCCGGTAGTTTTCAAAAGAACAGTAGATGCGAAAGAAGTCATCGGTCTGTGTCGAGAATCGGTAGTGCAAAGCACTTCCTCGGAAGCTGGTGCCTGCTCAGCATCTCCAGACCTATCCAACGTAGAGACATCCACATGATCCTTAGTGGATGAAGAGTCTCACGGCATACCGGACTCCGAAAGGGTCTTGGTAGCGGCCTGCGAATTCACAGAAGTGGGCAACAGCGGCTGCGAAAGTGCTTCACTGAGGACTGGAGAAGTGACGACTAGCTTAACAGAAGCATCGTCGGCAGTTTTGGACCTGTGCGGTCTGTCGCTGTCTTTATCCTTACGTTTTTCAGAAGATCTGCTGTCGGATGGCTTACCAAAGCCATATCGGAATTCGAGGACTGAGAGCGAAAATATCTAGCCACAATAAGGGCCCAACGATGTACAGTTCTGGCGTTGAACAAAGCACAAAAGCTACAGTGGGGGACATCATGGTCTGGGCCTAAGCAAGTGACACACTAAGAATGAAAGTCTCGGTGTGGTATTTGCTTTCCACAGGCGAGACAATTGTTAACTTTTTCTGATATCGGTTAGAGCAAGAAAAAAGGATCCCCAATGGGGTACTTAGCTTTAGAAGACTTCAACTTCACTTCGGAAATGAAAAACTCCAGTAGTAGCCGACCGGCACTCGTGCGAACTGCTTCTGCTTCAGGCTCCTCGGCAAGAAAGACTGATGTAATGGCGTCAACTGCCTTATTTTATACCACTGATGACCTGAAGTCAGTCTGGAGCGACGGCAACTGATACAGAAATACTAAGCCTCTGGTATTTGAGCCAACTGAGGGCTACCCTGGCAGGGATAACCCAAATGTGATGACTGCAACAGTGAAACACGAAGAACATCAGGTATTGCTTTAGGTTTTCCATCTTTTGGGGTGGAAGGAATGCTCTTATGACATCTGTCCTTATTCTGCACCCCAGAAAAACTTGGTTGGGGTGATTTAGTTTGGACTTAGAGTAACTGATGTTGAGCTCCAGTGCCTGCAGGACTGAGATAACTTTGTGTAGTTGGTGGTGTAGGGATCTGGAACATTCTGCCTGTATCAGGAGGTTATGCAGGTATGGAAAAAGTTGAATCCCTTGGACCCTGCAATAAGCAATCACTGGAGCCAGATACTTGGTGAATACCCTTGGAGGTGTAGAGTGTCCAAAGAGCAAGGCAGAGAATTGAAAATGCGAGGAACCCACAGAAAAATGTAAATATTTCCTGTAGTTGGGCTTACAGGGATGTGTAGGTAGGCATCCTTTATGTTCAAGGTGGCTTGAAATCTCTGAGGCATTATCAAGGGAAAGAGGGTGTGGAGAGTAAGCATATGAAAGTTGGGTACTTGTAAGAAAAGGCTGAGGTGGGAGCGATCCAGAATAGATCTCCATGGTCCATCCTTCCTTGGGACTAGGAAGAGTCTGGAGTAAAAGCCCTTTCCCTTTTCTCCCAGGGGGATGGGATGTATGGTTCCTTGAGAAAGGAGGCTGTCTATGACTGGCTGGAAACGGGGGAGCTTGTTTTTGGGTGGCTGTGGAATGCCTCTTAAAGAGGGAGAGATGATCCAGATCATGAAATAACCCTTTTCAGTAATGGACAAGATCCACCTGTCTGAGGTAATGCTTTGCCAAACCGGAAGACAGTGAGAGAGGCTTAGGGACAGAAGAAATGGAGTCTTGGGGGCTGGACAGCAAAGGTAGGTAGTCACAGGCTACCTGCCCTGTCCTGAAACTGAGGATTCTGGGCAGTAGTCTGAGCAGCCTTGGAAGGGGTCTGCTACTTCTTGGTGCTCTTTCTGCTCCTTGAAAATGGGATCAGAGCAGAGTGTTTTCTAATGAACTGGGTCTTGGTGGGGTAGTTCCTATGAAATCTGGGGATAGGGGAGATGGACAGGTGTTTGAGGTCCTGGAGTTCCTTCCCCTTTGTTGAAGGGTCTTGAATAGCTCAGCCACTTTAGTCCCAAAAATGGAGAGTTATACAGGGGAGCATCCAGGAGTTTGGCCCTAATATCTGTTAAGGGCTGTAGTCTTAACCATGAGTACCTTCTAAGGACTGAGGCAGAGGCTGCAGATCTGGCACAGGCTTCTGCAGCATCATAGCTGCATTTAAATGAATGTCTAGTGACTTGAGAAGACAATGAGATGAGGCTAGATGTTTGAGCCTTGGAGGTGAGTCAGGGAGATCTTCCAAAAGCTTAGTGACCAGAGACAAAAGGGCCAGGGCATACTTAGACATATGCTTTTGGTAATTTACTGCCCCAAAGGCCAAGGTAGCAGAAGTGTAAACTTTTTTGCCAATGTGCTCTATTGTCTTACTGTCCTTGTCTGAGGAAAGGACAGAGGTGGAGGGAAGTAGCCCAGATGGTTTATTTGCAGCAGAAACTGAGACAGTGCCAGGGTCTGCAACAGGGCATTTAATCAGGAATTTTGTCCCTTCAGGGACCTTATAGAACCTGTCAGGCCTTTGAGGGGTAGGTGGTTGGGAATCAAGATTCACAAAGGTTGCATTGAAAGCATCCAAGAAGGCTGGTGAGACTGGAGGAATGGCAGAAGGAGCAGGAGTGTCCATCTTCAAGAGCTCATAGTATCTTTTTTGGACCTCTGACATTTCAGAGGAATCCCACTTAAAATATTTTTTTGAGATGGTCTCATCAAAGATGAAGTCCTCTTCTGGGGAGTCTGTCTCAGGAGGGGATGGCATCTGAGACACATAAGAAAGAGAATCCTCCGAAGAGAAGTCTGAATCCTCAGCTTCGGGTTGAAGAGTGTCCTCGACTTAAAGCCTGGGACTAATAAGTGGGGGCCAGCTGGAGGAGAAGCAGACACAGCAGGCCTTAGGGCCATAAAAGCATTAAAAAGGCTCTGGGAAAATTGGCTTTCTGAGGGGGGGAGACATGTTTAATCTTTTGCTTCTTTTTCAGGGAAGGCCTAGGATAGGGCCTATGGAGGGCCTAGATTCTGTTTTCTCTGAAGCAGTGGAAGAGCCCATCTGGATGGCTGTAACAAGCTGAGGTTCCTCCTCGTTATGGCTGGCTGATGTCTGCAAGACCTCCACGGACATACTTTTCACCCTAAGTTCTGCAACCTCCCGCATGATACCAATTTTACCTATATTGGCAGATTCCAAATATTACTTTAGGCAAACATCGGCCACAGGAAGGACGTCGGATGGAGGAGCTGCAGCAGCAGGTTCAGGCCTGGCATGTCGGCCTTCTTTTTGAGTGGCTTTACAGTCTGACAGGACGGCCCTTCCATCACTAGTACCAGGCATTTAAGATGTTGGTTTTCTAAGTAAATATTAAGGGCGTGCAGACAAATGCTGAGTGTCTTAGGTACGAAGGCCTGACAGATTGCGCAAGTTTGATGGTTGTGTGTAGGCCCTAATCAGAAAAGGCAGAGCTTGTGGACGTCCTTATGGGGGATCTGATATCCGCACCTGCACTTTCCTTTCCTGGATGACATGAACCTAAGCAAGCATGCAGTGACTCAAAAGAATCAGAAAAACTGGCCCCAATAGGGTACTTATCTTTTAAGTTAAAAGGTCTGACAACAGGAAGAGCTGATGTTTGACTGGCAGCAGAGAAGTTCTGAGGAAAGATATGTGCAGATGTCACTTTTATGGCCCATGCTCCCTTGGCCAACGTCAGATGTCCCACATACCTAGCAGTGACTAGAAGCTTTTGTATACTGGCCGGACGCTAAGCTAGCAGAGGATAACCCAAGGGTTTTGAATTCTGCAACATGAGAACAGAAGGACATCACATGAGATCCAACTGAAAAATACACTCTGTGATATGCAGTATGATGGTCTTGACACCATCACTCAACTCTCACTTACAAGGTGGTGATACATTTATGGGGACAAATTAGCAAATGATGGTCAGAGGCTCATATTCCTGATATCTGAGGAAGTAGGAAGGAATCCCCAAAAAAAAAAAAAAAAAAACATGCCCGTCTCCTGAAAGATAATCACTGGTAAGTTCTGCAGTTACCATCAGATGAACGATGCTGTAATAACTTTTTAAGGAACCTACAAAACCCTTGTAAACTTTTCCATGTGGACTAACTGCTTAGTTTTGACCTTTTAACTTGTTCAGTAAACTACCCTCTTAAGTTCATAGGTGTGTACTAGGCTAATGGCCCTGGGGTCTTTACAAGCCTAGCCCATAGAAGTGCCCTGGCATTGTGCCACCCGTCGTTAGTTCCCAGTGCCTCTATCAAGTACAGCCATGGGAGTGATCCCCGGGGTGAACTTTCTATTTCCCATCCACTCATCAAGATTTCACTTGAAGAGTACTAGTGAGGTGCTCTGCTTGACATGTATGAGAAGTCTATTCCAGAGCATGGGTAGTCTTTGGGTTATGAACCTGTCCCCTCAAGCATGTTCTGTTGATTGTGGTAATGAGCTTGAGGTCTCTGGAGCATGTGGTGGGGAGGGATTGGGATTTCTTTAGATGTAGCATTTCTAACAGAGCTGGGTCAGACATGCCTTTGTAAGCCAAACAGAGATTGCTGGAGCTTTTTGAGTCTGTCCCTGTAGGGCATGTGTTTAAGGCCTAGGATCTTCTTCGTGAGGTACTTCTGTGGCCTCTCCAGCTGTTGCAGGTGTCTAGTGAGGTACATGCCAAATGAGGCATTGTACTCTATGATTGGTCTAATGAGGGAAGAGCAGAGAGAAATGATGACCTTTTTCTTCCTGGATGCAAAAACCCTTGGCAATGAGATGTGCCACACAGAAGGACATTCTGACCACAGTGGTAATGTGGTGGTCGAAGGAGAGATTGCTGTCAACCTGTGTCCCCAGATCTCTTATAATGCCTTCAGTGTTCAGTGGGCTCCTATCGATGTGGTGATTAGTGGAAACTGAGTTTTTCCCAAAGGGGACGTCATTGATCTCAGTGAGGCCTTTCTGTAGGATGTCTGCATCACTTGGGGAGATAATAATGGTTCCCAGCTTGCAGTCGTCTGTGAATTTGGTCAGCCAGAGTCCCACCGTGTTGGCCTGGACTTCTGAGAAGTAGATGCCAAACAGGAGAGGATCCAGGACCGATCCCTGTGGGAC
Organism: Protopterus annectens; assembly: GCF_019279795.1. NCBI lineage: Eukaryota > Metazoa > Chordata > Ceratodontiformes > Protopteridae > Protopterus > Protopterus annectens. The sequence goes on along the minus strand of NC_056727.1, from coordinate 901,719,713 downwards.
TCCACTCGTGACTGGTTGGCAGTCTGACTTGGGAGTCTGCTACTTTCACACTGTGGGTTCTATCTGTGAGCCAATTTGCAACCCACCTAACGATACAGGGGTTGATGCCTAGTTTGCTGAGTTTATCAATAATTCCTGAGTGAGGAATGGTATCAAAGGCCTTGGCCAGCTCGAGGTAGGCTGTATGAACTACCTTACCTTCATCCACCACTCTGGTGACTGATTCAAAGTCAATCAGGTTGAGCAGGCATAATCTACCTTTCACAAAATCAAATTGCGTGGTATCTAGAGTTTGGAGATTCCCTATATCTTTGTTAATTAGGTCCATGATGATGCGCTCCATAGCCTTACATATCAAACTTGTCAGGCTAATGGGGCGATAATTTCTAAGGTCTGTAGTCGTTCCTCCTTTATGGAGAGGGATGACCGTCATTCGGTAGGGACAAAGCTTGAGGTGAGGCTGTGAGTGAACAGAGCACACAGATGTGTTGCCAGTTCACTTTGTAACTCATGTAAAACACAGCCAGGGATATTGTTGGGTCTCATGGAAGCTGTATTTTTGGCCTTAGACAATGCAGCTTTAACCTGTGTTGCAGTAATGTTGGGTGCCTGGCATTCTTCCGGTATTGAGATTGGTCCTTTGGGGGGGGGGGGTAAAGCTGGCACTGAATCTGTCGGCCAGTATGTTATCAATATCGGTTGGCTCAGTATAGGAGGTCAAAAAACAAAACACAATCCAAAAAAAACGGCCTCAGTTGCAACGAGATGAAGAAAGATTAAAAATTCCAAATAAGCAACTAAGAAGTGCTTAAAAAGAGAACTTTAATTTAACAAATAAAACTAAAAATAAATCAGATACATCCAGTAAATCAAGCGCTTTCGTCTCCATTTGGAGACTTTATCAAGACAGAGCATGCCCCAGCTGCTAGTAAATTTATAACACAAAGCTAATTACTGAACCAGTCAACATCCAGGGTTCATGAATAATTCATGAGCAATGACTATTCCTACAATTTACATCTAATAATGTCAAATAACCACACATAAAACATTCATCATCCTAAATATTACCCACTATAATACATATATATACATAACTAAAAATACATTATTAAAAAATCTAATAAAAACTCAACATTTCCTATATGTTGTACACCTCAAATAACCCCAATATATTATAGTATAAATACATAATAGATGCAGTATAAAATTCACCAATGTATACATATAAGACATAAAAATAATGCATGTCTTATTTAGATGTTAAACTGACAAAAAATACAGTCTTAAGGAATTTTGAGTCATATAGTTATAGGAAGGAAACGTATTCAAACAGTTTTTTACAGTTTGACAGTAGCCATCCCTTCAAACAAAAAAAGAGCAGTTGTTAAGGGGCAGTTTGTTAAAGCTGCTCGGATGGTGTCTAGTTTCGACTCTTTCTTGGATGAATGTGAACTGCTGAAAGATATGTTTCTTAAAAGAGAATATCCATTGGACTTAATCAACAACTTAATGTTGGAAGTAGTTAATAAGAGAGAGAGAGGGTTTTATCATGCTATACTGAATTCAGAGATGGTGCACTCTGGCAATGAAGGGAACAGGTATATGGTTTTAAATTTGAATGTTGGTTCTGTTAATATGGACAGTAATGTTAATGTGAATGTTATGACACCTGTTGAACAAGTGCAAGCAAACGGAAAGTTTCGTTCAGCTTTTATCACTTCTTATAATCTTGATAGTAAAGAAACTTTTAGGATTTTGGATAAAAATTGGATAATTTTGACCTCAAGTAATGACATTAGACAATGCATAAGTGAGAAGCCTATTGTGGTATATAGAAAGGGACAAACCTTAAAGAACATCTTTGAAATGAGTTACCAGATTCAGAATGGGGGCCATATGAAGAAGTGTGGGGCATGCAATTATTGCCAATATATTAAGGAAGGGTCAAAATTTAACATAAATGGTATAAAGGTCTCTTTACAAAATAAGTGCAGCTGTTACACTGATAAGGTGGTTTATTATACTTTCTGTTCCAAATGTGCTTGTTTTTATATTGGAAAGACAGAAAGAAAACTTAAAAAACATATTTATGAGCATTTGAGGGATATCAGACTGCAAAAAGAAACCAATGCCCTTGCAAAACATTGCATGGAATGGCCCGGGCATGACTTTAAACTCACTGTTATTGAACTAGACCCAAGAGGTGGACCTTGGACTTTATATTTGGAGAGAAGTGAGGCCTTATGGCAGTTGAGAACGAATGCAACTCAATGGTCAGGCTTAAATGAATCTGTTGCAATTACATGCTTTTTAAGATTAAAAGCTTTAGACAGATGATGCTTTTAAAGAAATGTTCTTGTAATTCTTAATAGTTGAAACATATGTATTATTTTTATGTCTTATATGTATACATTGGTGAATTTTATACTGTATCTATTATGTATTTATACATGTATTTATACTATAATATATTGGACTTATTTGAGGTGTACAACATATAGGAAATGTTGAATTTTTATTAGATTTTTTAATAATGTATTTTTTAGTTATGCATTTATATGTATTATAGTGGGTAATATTTAGGATGATGAATGTTTTATGTGTGGTTATTTGACATTATTAGATGTAAATTGTAGGACTAGTCATTGCTCATGAATTATTCATGAACCCTGGATGTTGACTGGTTCAGTAATTAACTTTGTATTATAAATTTACTAGCAGTTGGGGCATGCTCTGTCTTGATAAAATCTCCAAATGGTTGGAGATGAAAGCGCTTGATTTACTGGATGTATCTGATTTATTTTTAGCTTTGTTAAATTAAAGTTCTCTTTTTTTAAGCATTTCTTAGTTGCTTATTTGGAATTTATCTTTCTTCATCTAGTTGCAACCGAGGCCGTTTTTTTTTTTGGATTGTGTTCAGTATAGGAGGTACCGCTATGCAGTAACTCAGATCAAATTTGGTTATTGCCATGGAGATTCTTGATATAACCATAGAAGGCTTTGTGGCTGTTTTTAGTGTCTGCTGCAATTCTGCCTTCATAGCTGGCTTTGGAGGTTTTGATGAGGGATCTCAACTTTTTGTTGAGGCTAATAAGGGAATTTTCCAGTCTTGGGACTTCACCTTTTTCTGCAACATTTTCTTCCTTCTGTTGTAGAGTTTATTAATGGCAGTTGACCACCAGACTGGCTTCCTTTTTTTGGAGGACAGCATCTTGGTTCTGTTGGGTATGGCTAGTTCCATGCATTTATGTACGTTTTCATACAGTGCATTGGTGTATAATTCAGCAGTCATGCATCTATTTTCCATTGGCATGGGTGCCATGAAGTTAGCCACCTCTGTTTTTAGGAGTCCAACGTCAACTTTGGAAAAGTTTTTCATGGTGGATACCTTTGCGGGGGGTATGGGTGAGATGTGGATTTCCATGGTGATTAGTCTGTGGTCAGATCTAACCAGGGAGGAACTGACTATTGGTGTACAGCAATGGCTGCCTAAATTGGTAATAACCAGGTCAACGATGTTGCTTCCTCTAGTGGGAGTTAGAATGAGCTGGGCCAGGGCATTGGAACTAATGAATTCCAGGAAGCGTTGGGCCAGTGCATGAGTAGTTTTCCAAACTGATGGAGGGGTAGCTGAAGTCACCTAGTATAACAGTGTTGGGTTGGATCTTAATAGTTTCCAGGGTGCTTAGGAATGTGGAGTGAGAGTCTTGGGACATGGCTGGGGACCTATAACAGGTTATGAACTGAATTGCCATCTTACCCAATTGTTAGTTGCACCTGGAGTATCTCAGATGCGTTATGCTACTAGTCTGGAGGTGTGCATATCCTTTACGAATATGGAGACACCACTGCCTTTGGAGCTTTGGTCCATGTTCTGGGGCTGAAAGGTGTGGAATGAGTTACAGCCTGGTAGAGCAAGGGTGCTTTCTGCTGCTTTAAACCATGTCTCAGTTACAGCACAAATGTTGATGTTCTCCATTTTGAGGAGTGCTTCGAATGAGAGCATCTTGAGATTTAGACTTCTAGCATTGAGCAGCATGACCCTCAGACTGCATTTATTTATAGCTGTTATAGTGGTAATTTGGTCTTTGGCACACCACCTAAAAAAGGCACTATAGAGGTGGCAAGAGCCTTAGCCAGTACCTGGAAACGTTGTGTTACCACCATGCATTTCACTGCCAGGTCTTGAACCCAGGACCCTGTGCACTACAGTCAGAGCAACATACCACTATGCCAAATAAGCTATTCTTGCTAGGAATACAAATTGAAACACGTCTCTGTCAAGGTACCACTTTGCTTCACCTCTCTGCACCATGTAGTTGTCTGTACTTCCTAAAGAGACATCCTTCATCTGAAATCTTAGTCCATAATGCCAGACTTCAGAATAACTCAGTTGCTGGTAGTCTTAACATCAGGACTCCTATTGAATGAAGAGCAAGAGTGAAAGGGAAAAATACTGATTGCAGTACTAGGAATGAATGTATAAAATCTCACCTTAAGTCCTTCCAACTCATCCTCCAGCTGTTTTGCATACTGTTCATTTCTTTCACGTAACTTTTTTTCTTTGGATGATTCAGCTTTTCCTTCTTCTGCCTGGATTTCTAGCTGGAATAGAAAATGTCAGTCAAGCATTTTTTAATCTCTTTTTTTCCAAATCTACTATGTTATCTAACCTGTCTACCATACTAACCCATTTGATACCCCTTCATCAATCTAATATGTGTGCCAGAGGGGAATATTATCAGTAATCATACCTTAATCCAGGCTGAAGGAGCGAGTGCAGAGAATCAGTGGGCTGGCATCATCAGCAGGCTTGATTTTCTATACAAACCTCCTCCCCATCCACTGGTGGCTGAAGTGTTCCTTCTTACTGAAGCAATAGCCTGTTATATCTTTCCTCCTGTCAAAGTTTACTTCTCCAATTGCACATCGAAGCCTGCCACACAAATGGCTTGGCAGAGCCACGCTTATGTCATCAGTCCTTTTTGTGGTGTACAGGGAGCCCTGACTGTGAACCAGATGATTCAAGCTTGAGCAGTGGCTTAGGTACTGGAAGAGTCTGGCAAGGCAAATGGGAGTGAGTGGCTCACCCATTCTGGGGGAATGGAGAGGTGGCTCCCAGTCTGGCAGTGCTCCAATTCAACTGGAGGCTTCAATGAAAGCTCCTGACCTGGGGATATAGGTTTGGTATCCCAAACTAGCTCTCAGGAGGAGCCACGTGTGGGGAAACATAAACATCAGGGGAAGGGCAATGGATTCCCTGTGATGGTGAGTCACTGTCTATGTCACAACCAGGAAGGTTACAGCAGGGGTACACCACCTTCATAACCCACAACCAAAATGATGTGGAGCACTAACAGGAGGGAGTGTCTCTCAGTCTGGGGCTAAACAGACAAGGATATTTTTGGGTGGCAGTCCAAGGAATACGAGAAGATCACCCAGCTGGCAAGATGGAGAACACATCATCCCAACCACAGTAGATAAATATTACATGCAGACACCAGTCCTGGGGGTAAGCTGGACATATATGGCCAAGACAAGAAGCCCTCACCTTCACAGCATTGTAACAGAATGTGTAAAGGCAGAGGTACAGGTACAAAGCATGCTAATAACTGCCAGGGTAACAGTCACCTTTGAACAGCTCTTGCCCTGTTCCCACACAGAGGAATGAATGGGCATGTCTGACTGGCACAAAGACAAAAAACACAGAAAAAAAGCTCATGCCCCAAGTCATTTTTGTCTGCAAGCTGCATATACCATTCTCCAACAAGTGTTGGTACTGTAGTGGATCAGACTGCCTTCCACCTCAGCCAAGGATTGGTGAACCACCATCAGTTGGTCACTTTCACCCTCTCTCCCTATCCCCTATCCAGCACTACACCTCTCAACTCTCCAGATTTTTGCATCATAAAAGTTACAGCTTCCTGGGAAATCACTGAGACGTGAAGTCATTAAATAATGACAAGTGTGAATTTCACACTTCATTTCCTTCAGAAATGTATGCTAATGCAAAACCTATAACTTAACAACTTTCTAAGTTTGGGCCACTGTCCCCTCTCCAATTACTTTTGGCTTTGTCCTTACTTCTTGCTCTAACAGGTTGAGAAGTATGCCCAGCACTCAGGTGAAAAGCTCATCCTAAATCATATGGGTCACAGTCAGGGCTTTATAATCCTGTCCTTCAGTGCTACAAAGCCAGCTTACATTCAACTAATTGTCAACAAGTTATAACTTATAAACCAACTCTTTGAAGGAAACAGAAACATCATTTAGAAAGAGGTAACAACCCTATATTATGGTAATGGCATTTTGTTTCAAACCAGCTCAGCAGTGCTTTACAACAACACTTGTCTGGAAACAAAAAAGGCATTAAAAGTTATGTCAACAAACAAATGCAGAGATCACCTAGTATGCAAGTCAAGTGAAGAAAATGGCGTCTACAAAATCTAGGTAAACTAATTGTCAAAAAAATATTAAGAAAGTGAACCTGGTTAATTTGGTTATTCTGTCATCAAATATTGAAGCAGTTACAGTTAGCTGCAATAACTCCCTTCCCTACATTTTACAGTTTGAAAGGCACCTTAATTAATTCTGTCCTGTATATCAAATACCCTGGACACCGTCAGAACCTTAACTTTGATTTTTCCACAAAGTTGATTCCATGCTTGAAAAGCAACATCCAAATAACAGTCTTGCACTTACTAAACAGTTTTGCAACTATTCAGCATAAGTGCAGCTCTTCAATTGATGGCTCTTGTTAACAGCTAAATGTCACTGAACCAATGCTCCTGCAAATCTATCATGCAAAATCATCTCCAGTACCTGTGATAATGGAGCTTTCATGATGCTAGGGTATGTCAGACAGTCATATGACACTCACGCTATTTACTCCCCAAAAGAATCTTTCATGAGCTGCCCTATGGCTGAGTTTATTGTTTACACCAATCATCATTCAGCATCTTCTTTTTTTTTTTTTTAGAAGTTCCCTCACTAAAGAAAAAACATGCACATGTGAAGACACATATTGTGCCATCATATTAATTAGATATGCAACAGCATGTGCTGCGCACCCAACAAACTCCTTCCCCACATTCCTGCAAATCAAAAGCCACAATGCAAATGTGGCACCCCCCCCACTAAGTGACATTCTTGTAGACACTTATTACACTTATCTGACTTCCAGAGAACTCACAAGTTAAGGCTGGCTGGAAAGGCTACCCACTGAAAGAATGACAAAAGGATGGTATTCCTGTTCTATCAAGGAAAATTTTCAGTGTTGGATATAACAGATGTATTATTAAGTATCATTTGATTGACACAGGGAACATTCCTTGATGGATCTTATGGTTGAACTGAATTTTAGGAACTAGGCTATTGCAGTAAAAGAAACCAGAGCACTATACTAAACAAGCTAAGAAACCTGTGAAATGGGAATTGTAAGCCAAAAAATGCTTAATTCACACAGTCATAGAACAGTAATGCCTAGGAAGGAAGTACTACAGGTCCAAAGAACTGCAACATCCAAGTCTGCCAAGGTATGTCCAATCCAACTAATACAGACAGCTCCTTTTACAGAGGAGTGACTCTGATCATAGCCGGTGCCAGTGCGCATAACCACGCAAAGGTGCAGAAAACACAACTGCCAACCCCTAAGGAGTTAAACTGGTAACTGTGAGCTCTTACCCAAAGGACAGTGAAAAAAACACCAATATGAGTAATGGTCAATTGCAGCAACCATGATGGAACCACTACTCCAGGGTGTGAAGAGCCGCTATCTCCAGTTTCTACTGGCACAAGGAAAGGGGAAAAAAACAAGTTCTTCATGGACCAAAACAACACTGTTTTCTCAACAGCAGTTGTAAAGAAGGGAAACTCAAACATTGAAGGGGGCAGTTGACATATTCTTACCTGAGATCCAAAGTGCCAAGATATCTGGAGAAAGGCAGAGACAATATGACAAGAAATTAGCCCTTCTATCAATTCCAGCAACACCAGACCCAACAGCAAACAAGCAAGCTTGCAGAACATGAAGTCCAAATTATCCCAGGGGAAGGAAGGGGATCTCGAAAGGGGGACAGAAAAGCAGCACTTTCAAAGAACTGCCTGACTAGCTAGAGTGTGGCCTTAATCACGACCTCTGGCCTTAATCACGACCTCGACCAAATCTTAAGGGCAGAACACTGCTCAGGAACCTGAGATGGAGAGAGAGTTCAAGCATAAAAGTATCTAGAACAACAAGGATAACCACAAAAAAGACTGACTGCGATGATATAATGTACTGTTCCATGCAAATAGAGAATCATATCAGTTTGGAACACAAATGGAAAGCTTCTCAGCAAGGGTTCCACAATGTACTGTCATCTAAATGGAGAACCATATCCACCTGGAACATAAGCGGAAGGTTTTCCAGAATTGGTGGTACTGTGACAACCAGATAAATTTCTACTCTCACATATAGAAGTCAATCACAAAAAAATTCTTATTAGGCAAATTTAGGCAACTTATACAGAGCAAAACCATTCTCTACAGATGAAACCAGAGTCGTTACTGCAAAATCTTACCTACTTCCAAATCTTTTGTATGCTTCCCATCTTTGGACTAATTCTTAAATAGTACCCTGATATATAAACAGGAACAATATTATAACAAATTTTCTAAGTTCACTGCAGGTCATTATGCCTTTCAGTTCAAGAACTTAGCTGGTAAACCTTAGAATAATCTCCCATCTGATACAAGATTTACAAAAAAGCTAAGGTAAATTCAAATAAATTTGAACTTTTAGTTATGTACTTACCATAACTTTAGATGTATGGGATCCATCTCGCCTACATTCTCTACAGATGGGTTCGGAGCCAATCCTCGGCTCCGACTCGGCCGCTATACAATAGAACGCAGTCTCTTATTGGCTGAGTTACCTCGTATCCCAGGATGCACCACTACTGCTTCCCCAGATCTTGTTTGTCCGCACACATGCACACACACATAGACTGTTGTTATAACATTGCCAGGTGTTTCAAGAGAGGAAGAAGTTGAATTCGGATCGTCCGGTCTCTTCTGGTCTACGAGGCAGGGGGAAGGAGGGTGGGTTATTAGAATGTAGAGATGGATCCCATACATCTAAAGTTATGGTAAGTACATAACTAAAAGATGTAATGTGATCCTATCTCGCCTACATTCTCTACAGATGGGACAGCATCCCTAGCACCTAATTCCTGGGTGGCTCACTGGAAAACGCTCCTGAGAACCATGGAACCGAAGGAAGCTCGACCCCTAGATGCCACATCCAATTTGTAGTGAGAAATAAAGGTGTGTAGAGAAGACCACGTAGCAGCCGCACAAATGTCACTAATAGAGAGCTTGGAATGAAAGGCTGCCGAAGTGGCCATAGCCCTGGAAGAATGAGCTTTCACTGGAACTATAAGCTCCTTATTTGAAATGAGATAAATATGACTGATACAGTCTCTGATCCACTTGGCAATAGTGACTTTTGTGATGGCTTTGCCTAATTTACTATCCGAAAAGGACACAAACAGTTGATCTGATTTTCGTGCTTGGTGTGTCCTATCCAAATAGAAACGTAATTGTCTGTGCACATCTAAGCTGTGAAAGGTATACTCAGCTCTGTTTGTATACTTAGGGAAAAAAACGGTAATTCCAGTGATTGCTGCAAACAAAAGTTAGAACAAACCTTTGGTATAAAGGATGGGTTTGGTCTAAGAGATACTCTATCCTTGTGAAATACCAGGTATGGTGGTTTGACACATAGGGCTTGAAGTTCTGAAACTCGCCTGGCTGATGTAATAGCAACTAGAAGAGCAGTCTTCCAAGAAAGAAATTTTAAGTCACAGGTTGCTGCCGGCTCAAAGGGAGATGAGGTTAATGCACCTAACACCACGTTAAGGTCCCACGGCGGTGCAGGATGAGATATAGGGGGCCGTAGAAGCCAAGCTCCTTTAATAAAAGCTTTGCACAACTTGTTGCTCATTAAAGGTGGTTCTACACTCTCGTGAAAATTGGAAATAGCAGCCAATTGAACTTTGATGGTAGACACCGAACAACCTTGGTTGAACAGGGAAGCTAAAAACTTCAGAACCTCTGACACCAAGGCTGTCATAGGGTCTAATCCTCGGAGTTGGGCCCAAATAGCAAACCTCTTCCATTTATTGCTATACATCTTTTTAGTAGAAGTCTTGTGGGCCGAGGACAAAATATGCATGACTTCAGGGTCGAAAGAATGGCTCCTAACTATGGTCGGAAGAGGAGTAGCCAAGCTGCTAACTTCAATGAATGGAGGGACTGATGGAGCTGTCCTGACTGATGCGTCAAGAGGTCCGGAACTTGGTCCAGGAACCAGGGACCCTCCAATGCATATTTGTGAATAAAGGGGAACCAGACTTGACGAGACCAGCATGGGGCGATTAGAATCATTTTGCTTTCCAAGCGAATCGCCTTCTGAATCACCTTGGGGAGAAGGGGAACTGGTGGAAAAGCGTATAGCAGACCAGGGGGCCAAACTTGAACTAGAGCATCCTTGGGGATCTCCCCCGGAACTGGGGTGAGAGAGAAGAACTGCTGGCATTTCACGTTGAGGGGAGTTGCGAACAGATCGCAACAAGGAGCTCCCCATCTCGTGAAAATCTGTGCTACCACTCTGTCGTTCAAGGACCACTCGTGAGGGGAGAGAATAGTTCTGCTCAGTCTGTCGGCTATCACGTTGGATCTCCCCGGAATGTGTGTTGCCACTAGGAAACATCTGGTAGCAATTGCCCAATCCCATACCTTCATGGCCTCTCTGCAAAGGGGGTAAGACCTGGTCCCTCCTTGCTTGTTTAAGTACCAGACTACCGACATGTTGTCGGACTGAATGGCAATCGTACCCTGGGGGAGGTGATCGTGCAGTGCTTGCAACGTTAAAAGCACCGCCCTCATTTCCAGGATATTGATGTGGAGAAGACTCTCGTCGGTGTGCCACGTGCCTTGGACCGACCTGTCCAGATAATGTCCCCCCCACCCTGTCTGGGAGGCGTCCGTAGTCAACGTGGCCGAGGGGAATGGGGGAACGAAGGGTCGCCCTAGATTCAGGTTGGAGGAAAGAAGCCACCAACGAAGATCCTGTTTGCACGTCTCTGTGATCAATATGTGGTGACTGAGGGGAAGGTCTTGATAAGACCACTGGACTGATAGGAGCCACTGGAGTATCCTCATATGCAACCTTGCCAAGGGGACCAGAAGAATGGTGGCTGACATGGAACCCAACAGCTGCAGGACCATTCTCGCTGGAGCACGACGTCTGAGGAGTAATGCCCGAACCTGAGACTGCAGCGTTGCTATCCTTTCCGCAGGAAGATAGACTTGCATCTGCCTTGAGTCTATTTCTGCACCAATAAACAGAATACGCTGAGATGGCAGCAATACAGATTTTGTCCAATTGAAGGTGATTCCTAAGGAGTTGCCTAGAGAGATAGTGGCTGCTAGAGTTTTCAAGAGTAGATGCCTGGAGGTGGCAGTTAGGAGCCAGTCGTCCAGGTATGGAAACACCTGGAATCCTAGACTTCTCAGGTGAGCAGTCACCACCACCAAACATTTGGTGAACACCCTGGGGGCTGTGGTGAGACCAAAGGGCAGTGCACAGAACTGGAAATGACTGTCTCCTAGGCTGAAGCGCAAGTGTCTCCTCGACGCCTGATCTATCAGAATGTGATAATAGGCGTCTTTGAGATCTATGGAGCACATCCAAACACCTTTCTCCAAAAGCGGGAGAATGGATTGCAAGGTGACCATCTGGAATTTGGACTTTTTCACTAATCGGTTTAACTTGCTGAGATCCAAAATGGGCCTCAAGTCCCCGGTCTTTTTTGGTACCAAAAAGAATCTTGAGTAAGTCCCTGATCCAGTCTGATCTGTAGGGACAGGTTGGATGACTCCTTTTTGAAGCAGCTTCGATATTTTGCTGGCTGCATGATCCCGTTGACTGGGTGGCGGGTCCGGGATTCTTTGGGATGGTGGGGGGGTTGAGAGAAGGGAATGGTGTAACCTCCAGCGATGATTTGGAGCACCCATTGGTCCTGAGTGATATTTTCCCAGGCCTTTAGGTGTCTCGAAAAACGACCCCCGACTGGCTCCGGAGCTGCACAGTCGGGTACTCCTTCAGGGATGCTGGAAGGAGGAGGAGCCACGAAAGGACTCGCAGTCTCCAGTGTTGCGGGGGCCTCCGCCGCCTCTGGGATGGCGTCTCCCTGAAAAATTTCCCCCTCCTCTGCCTCTAGAAGGGGAATCGCTCTGCTGCGATGAGTAAGGCTTTTGAGACTTACGGAACCACATTTTCCCTCCTCTTCGAGTCTTGGGATAAGGTCTGAAGGGAGTGGAAAACCGGGCCCCTACGGCAGTTAAAGTCTTACCCTCCTGTTCGCAGCGAGTCAAAGTGTCCTTTACCTTGGGTCCAAACAGTGAGGACCCATCAAAGGGGGCGTCGGCAAAGGAAGACTTAAAGGCCTCCGCAAAGTGACACAGGCGTAGCCAGGCTTGTCTCCGTAGAGCAACACCTGTTCCTGCCGCTCTGCTCGCTCCTTCGGCTGCATAAGAAATGAGCCTCATGGATGAGTTGGATAACGAGGACAGGGTAGCCAACTGGGAGTTAACCGTCTGGGCCAACTGCTCAGGTAAGTTACCGGAGAGGGTATCCGAAAGCTCCTTGACCAGATCCCTCTGCAGTCTCGTGAAATGTGTCAAGTAGTTCAGAGACATTAATGTAAAGGTCGCTGAAGAAAGGGTACGCTTCCCGTACCGATCCATGCTCCTAGACTCCTTATTAGGAGGATGGACGGACGTTGAAGCCTCTGCCACATCTTGCTGGGTGGCAGATGCCACCACCAAGGCATCTACAGCCACACCTTTCGAAAGAAAGTCCTTACCAGGGGGAGCCGAAAGGAATTTATTGGGGCGAGCAGGCACCGGTTCAACAGAATCCGGGTGTTCCCATGCCCTTCGAGAGATCAAATCCAGAAGCTCATCGAAAGGCAGAGACACCCAGGAGGCAGAGGGCTGAGCCCCGAAGGCCTTGAGGAAAACCAACTCCTCAGCAGAAGGGGGTTTGGACTGCCAGTCGCCTCGTTGCTTAAGGATCTCCAAGATGTCCGCAAAGGATACATCATCCGAGGACGACTTGGGGGACCCTTCCGCATCATCGAGGTCGGTATCCGAGGTGAGAGACTCATCAGGGGAGTCGACGTGCTCCCTCTTACACTGTTTCTTCCTCGGAGGTTCCTCCAGGAAGAAGGGAACCCCCAATGGGGGTAACCTCAGGCCCAAGGGCTCCGCTGTCGTGAGACAGGGGGATTGCAAAGGAGCCAGTCTCTGTGCCAAGGGAAGGTGGTGGTGAGATGGTAGAAGTGGCCAGAGAGGATTTGGCCAAGGCACTCCTCATGGCCTTGAAGGTGGGACCCCCAGAGTCCTGGGATGGTTCAACCCCCAAGGCCACAACAGCAGTCGGAACTCCCGCAGCCGACGCACTGAGAGGGAGGCTCGGAACCGAAAGGATCGGTCCCGAAGCGTCCCCCCCGGGGCCGACAGAGGAGGTCCGCGTACCGAACCCTGACCCGAAGGGCGGGGTTGGAGTTAGGGTTGGAACCGACCCGACAACCTCCACCAGCTCCACCAACACTGACTCCAACGGCGCCGAAGCTGTTGGAGGAGGAACCGAGATAGCAGGATGGGAAATCGGCTCCGGAGCCGACTGGGCTGGAGCCGAGATCAATTTTGCAAAGACCGGAGACTGAAAAAGCCTTTGAAGCACCCTGTCTAAATCCGAATCAGACATCCTCGACGACTGAGAAGAGACCAACCGGGTCCGAGTCGACTTCTCCGCCGGCTCCGAAAGACTGGGGGACTGGCTCCGTATGGGTTCGAGAAGTATCGGCGCCGAGGGAGATTCCACTACCACTGCAATTTCCCTCGGAGCTGATGTGGACTTCGGCACCGAAGGGGAAGAGTCTGAGCGGGCAACCTTCATCGGCTCCAAAGGCAGTGGAGCCGATGGAGATGACTCGCCTCTCGACTCCGAAGCCAGGGGAGTCGAGGCTGGAGACATCGAGGCAGACCGTTCCGCCCTCGGCTCCGAAGTCCGTGGAGCCGACAGAGACGCCTGCCGTGACTTTTTAGCTGCCGGATCGACGGGCTGGTCGGAGCCGAAGACTTTTTCTTCTTCGAAGGGGAAGAAGAAGAAGATAGGGCTTCCTCAAAGGAAGGTGTAATAAGCCCTTTCAAAATTAACTTATTTTTCCTCTCTTGGAGGACGCGAGAGGAAAAAGCGTGGCAAACGCTACAGGATTCCTGGAGGTGCTTCGGGCCCAGACAGTAGACACACAATGAATGGTCGTCCGTAATGGACATTTTATAATTACATTTGGAACATTTTTTAAAACCTGATGGTCTATGTTCCTTCGACATGGCTATCTAACTTCAAACACACTAAACTTCAAAAACTACACAAAAGACAGCCTAGACTCTAACTAAAACGCCTAGGATAGGGCAAGGCCCCTCTAACTTAAACGGGATCACTTGCCACAAAAAATACAATTTTACCACAAAAAACTTTCAATACACAGTCACACAACAAGTAGCTGTTAAAACAGCTTTTGGGTAAGTTTTAGCACAAAACTAGACAGAAAATAATCTCACTAAGAGGCACTTAGCTCAGCCAAGTCCGAGACCACGTCTATGCTTCAGAAGCGGCAAACGAGATCTGGGGAAGCAGTAGTGGTGCATCCTGGGATACGAGGTAACACAGCCAATAAGAGACTGCATTCTATTGTATAGCGGCCGAGTCGGAGCCGAGGATCGGCTCCGAACCCATCTGTAGAGAATGTAGGTGAGATAGGATCACATTAAATCTTTGTATTTCCATAATAAAAGAATTTGCAAACTGCAGTAACGGTAAGATTCACTTTATCTAAAACTCTTTCCACTAATACACTTCATTTTTAAAAACAATTCTATTAAAATGTCAAACATATTTAACAACATTTTCCACTGCATCCACAGCATGAAACTTAATGTCCAAAAAATCTCTTTGTATGTTTCCAGTCTAGCATGATTTTGTGTTTTCCCCTTTTAGGTAATTTTATTCTCAGTTAGAGTGTCTTCTGTGTAGCGACATGCGTGAATGGGTGTTCCTTTGTTGAAGGTTGTGCGTTAGGCCCGGCAAGCCAGTATGTAAAAATCTTCTGCCAATTATTAGTGGGCCAGAGTTCCGCTGTGGTGACCCCTAACCGGGAAAAGCCGAAAGATGCAAGCAAGCAAGGTAACTTTTCGATATGTTGTCCACCAGCTCTAACAGTCAGTAGACTCCTTTCACTAAAATACTGCCATGACCAGCTTCCCCTCCAAAGAATCCCTTCAAATCAACTGGGGACTGGCATAATGGTAATGGTGCTTACCTCACAGACACAAGGTATAGGGTTTGATGCTTAGCTTTGGAAGTGAAATTGCCTAAGCTTAAAATAGCTCACAAGGGCAGCTAGCCTAGTATTAACCTATGAACCTCTATATTCCCCCAACTATCACTAAAAACAGGTTCTCACTGCAATCTCCAGAGCTAAAATCACTGCATCAATGGGTCCTGATAATATCCCAGGATGCCTCCTAAACAGCCTGAAACATGACCTGTCAGGCCCACTAAAATCTCTTTTCGACTACAGCCTCCAGACAGCCTTCATACTTAGGGAATGGAGAACTGCAACTGTCATCCCCCTATACAAAGGCACACCATCAACAGACCCAGGGAACTACAGACCCATAAGTTTCACTAGTCTTATATGCAAGGCCATGGAAGGAATAACTGTGGACCTGAAAAACAAAGACATAAGAAATCTTCAAATACTGGACCCATCCAGTTCAGTTTTGTCAAGGACACATCATGCTTACTAAACTTGGTGGACTTCTTCGAGAAGGTCACTAGAGCCATGGGTGAGGGCAAAAAAGTACATACTGCCTACCTTGACCTGGCAAAGGCATTTGACATAATACTGCACTCAGGTCTAGGCATAAATTCTTATGTCACCCAATAGACAGCCAAATGGCTCAAAGATACGACACGTGAAGTCAGGTTGGGGAATCCACCTCCTTGAAGAGGCCAGTTACTACTGGTGTCCCACGGGGCTCGGTACTGGGACATCTCCTGTTTGGAATATACTATCTGAAGTCAAGGCAAATGTAGAGGGCCTTTGGATGACCAATTTTGCTGATGACTGCAAGCTGGGTGCAATCACTGAATCCCCTGAAGATGTAGATATCCTCCAGGAAGGTCTGACACAGACAAATAACTGTGGCAGAACCATGGCCTAAAACTCAGTGCAAAAAAATGCAAAATTTTATACCATTTGAGAAGACGACTACCTCCGCAAATTACAACATTAATAATACTCCCCTATGATTAGACCCAGTAGTAAGGGACTTGGGAACTCAGGTTAACAGTGACCTGAACTTTAATCACTATGAGCCCATAATAGTAAGAACATTTTTCTACTTGACACAGCTTATAAGTAAGGGTATGGCATCCAGATCTAAAGAACTCATAGTCCCACTATACTCAGTGTTCATTAGACCAATAATTGAGTACAATGTATCCTTCCTACACCTATACCTTACTACACATTTGCAATAACTGGAGTGGCCACAAGGGTTCCTCACTAAAAGAATACACGGTGCAAATAATATGCCCTATGTAGATTGTCTCAAAGCCCTGACCCTGTACTCAGCCTCCTACAGACTACTGATTGGTGATCTATGCCTAACCTACAAGGCATTCTCTGATCCAGCCATGATGGATCTACTACACATTAGCAAAACAAACAGCACTAGAAACACCTAATCTAAGGATCTAAACCTCACCTGTGACATAAACAAAACACATTGGAGGGATATGTGTGTGTCTCAGAGATTACCCGTTCTCTGGAACAGACTCCCCATTCATGTGAAACAGAGCTCTTCCCTAAGCCTATTCAAACAGAATTTGGAGCACTGGATGGTAAATTGCAAATTCACACCTGGCTTGTTGCCTGTGACCACCAATACTTCAGTTGTTTCTTCTCTGCCCTTCCCTTCACATCAAAACTCCATTCAGAATCGAACCCTGAAACTGTATCCATTTTATCTTACTTCTTTAAATACTTCTGTAACTACATGCATGTCAACTCCTTTCTCTCACTTTTCCTAATGTCCTTGTATATGTCCATCTCAGCCATTACAGGCATTTTGTCTGTTTTCCACTTTCTTGAAATTATACAATAGTTTCCTAACTGCAGCTACCAGTGACACTTCAAAGTCTACCCCCAACAAAACACATCTGCCATAAATGTATCCCTTTCTAAGAACATACCTGCAATTAAGCCCTGAATTTCCTTTTTTAAAATATCTTTGCCATTGGCAGTCACAAAACATGGGCCTCCATGTTCCTCTCTGCTGTAAATTACATTTTCAGCAGTATGAGGAAGCCTAGGGAATCATATCTGCTAACTTTGATGGAGTGCAGTAGTGACTGTAGAAACATCTCTACGTGAAAAACTTAAATTTTCTACTTTTCGTGGCATATTTGGTTATTTATCTGCCTGTTACAAGGAGATATCAATCTGCATATCTCCTTCCATTTAATCCTCTCTGATATCTAGTTGACTTATTCCTCTATATACTTGGCTTGTTAGCTTTTTTCAAGCAGAATTCCCTTAATCTACTCTATAAACAATTACATTTACCATCATTGGCCTAGTGACTTCTGCCCTTGAGTATACAGGGTTTCTTTGCTACAATGTATAACCACTCACATTTACTTTTTTTAAACACCTTTACTGAACTATCACTTAAGACATAAGCAAAAAAGAAGTTCTGTACTCACCATAACATTCCATCTGTGTTGTCCATTTTCACTCTTCCTCAGCGTTGGGTTTGGATCACTCAGACGTTACTAAAGCTCGTGGTAACCAAAAAGCTCTCAAGCTTCTCCCTTACCCATAATGCACCAACCTCTAACATACCTCAGATCTTGTTTGCTGATTTTACTAGAAGTAGTATGTATTAACATGCATAAATAAATGATACATGCAAGTGCATGTTTCTTGTAGAGGAAACTTATTTCAGAAGCTCAATCAAAAGGACAGTGGTGTCCTTATAACATCTTAATCATCTAGAAGTTTGTAGACCTAAGGGATGGGGGTTGGTGGGTGGGACGTTGAGGAAGAATGAAAATGGACAACACAGATGGAATGTGATGTTGAGTACATAACTTTTTAATCTGATTTTGTGAATTTTCATTCTAGCTTCAGCTGTTGGGACAGAATCCCCTGCTACCTAGAATCCCAGGTGGACTCTAAGGAAGGATATTCCTGAGCACAGTTGAACCAAATGATGCTCTACCCCTTGAGGCCAGATCTAATCTGTAATGAGTAATAAAGGTATGAGGATTGACCCAAGTTGCTGCTGCACATAAGTCCTCCATGGAAGCTCTGCATAGAAAGACTGAAGAAGTTGCCATGGATCTAGTTGAATGGGCTTTGACAGGTTTTGGTAAGGTAAGACCCTATTTGTTATAGATAAAAGAAATACAATCAGTTAGCCATCTGGCTAAAGTCATTTTTGCAACTAGTTTAAACAATTTCAAATCTGTAAAGGAAACAAACAACTGGTCTGTTTTTCTGATTCCTTTTGTCCTATGCAAGTAAAAGTGTAATTGTCTTTGAACATTCAATAAATGCAACAAGTATTTGCCCTTATTTGCGAATTTAGGAAAGAATACTGGCAAATTAATGGACAGATTGATAATGGATTCTGACACCACCTTGGGAAGGAAAGAAGCATTTGTTTGTAGTGTAACTCTATCCTTATGAAAAATCAAGTAGGAAAGCAATGAAGACAAGCCTTGAATTACTGAAACTCTTCTAGCTATGGTAATGGCTACTAGAAAGACAGTTTTCCAGGTTAGAAATTTAAGTTCACATTTAGCCACTGGTTCAAAGTGGGACTGTATTAATGTCTGCAGTACCAAGTTAAGGTACCATGCTGGAGTAAGGTCTTTAAACAGAGGTCTCCAAAGAGCAGTGCCTCTCAAGAATGCTCTGCACAGTTTAGCAGAGGCTACTAAAGAACCTTCAAATCCAATATGGAAATTAATTATTGCTGCTAACTGAACTTTAATGGTAGAGGAACTAGCTCCTTCTTTAAAAAGTAAAGCTAAAAATTCAAGTATGCTATGTATCAGAGTAGAAAAGGGGTCCATATGAGTTTGTTGTGCCTAGCAGATAAATCTTTTCCATTTACTTGCATACAGTTTTCATGTTGAGGGTTTATGAGAAGATAAAAGGATATGGCAGACAGGAAGACAGCACTGGTTGTCTGGCTATTAACAGAACTGAATTAGAAACCAGGCTGTAAGCTTGAGGTTTGAGATATCTGGGTGAATCATGCCTGTTAGGTGAGACAGGAGAGGTCTGGAATCATATCCACCATCCAAGGTTGGTAAATTAGATGAGACCATAGGAAGGGGAATCAAACCTGTCGAGGCCAGTAAAGTACAATGAGGATGACTTTGCTCTTTAACCTGGCAGCTTTCTGCAGAAATTTCAGAATTAATAGAATTGGTGGGTAGGCATAAAGCAGACCGGGAGGCCAATCGAGAAGTAGAGCATGCCTCCATGATTCCCCCTGTGGGCGGATTAGGGCAAAGTAGCTGTTGCACTTGTTCAGAGGAGAAGCAAAAAGATCACAGCAAGGCTGGCCACATTAAAAAAACGATCACTTGTGTCACTTTCTTGTTGAGAGACCACTCATGAGGTAGAAGAATGTACCTGCTCAATTTGTCTGTAATCACACTGGACTTCCCTGGAATGTGCGTTGCTATCAGAAAGCGGTTGGATGAGATTGCCCATCACCACACACTGAGTGCTTCTCGACATAAGGGGTATGATTTGGTCCCTCCTTGTTTGTTGATGTACCAAACTACTGACATACTGTCTGTTTGAATAGCAATTGTCCCTGAAGTGAGATCATTCTGGAAGGCCTGCAATGCTAAGAGAACTGCTCTCATCTCTAGGACATTTATACGCAAGTTGGCCTCTTTGGGAGATTATGTGCCTTTGACAGTTTTCCCCAGAACGTGCCCGGCCACACTAATCCATGGTCACTACGGCCTGGGGCTGAGAGAGAATGAATGGAAGGCCTTGTAGAACCTGATTTGATTGAATCCACCACCAGAGAACTCTTTTGCATGCCTGAGTGGTTCTTATTTGTGCTGACATGTGTGGTGAAGAATAAACCACTGTGCTGCTAACATCCACTGAAGAATCCTCATGTGGAATCTGGCTACAAATACTAAGGTTATTGCCACTGACACTGATCCTAGAGCCTAAAGGACCAAGTGGGCTGAGATCTTGGTATTGCAAATTATTTTTCTGACCTGTAATCTGATCGTCTGTACTCTTGAGACTGGAAGAGAAGCCATCACTAACTTTGTGTTGAAAACTGCTACTATGAATTCTAAATTCTGAGTTGGCTGTAATTGACACTTGTAATTTATGGTTATCCCCAGATGACAGCAAATTTGGAGTACATGATTTCTTGCCCTTATTAACAGATGCCTGGTCGGAGCAGTAATGATCCAGTCGTCTAGTTATGGAAACACCCAGAATTCCTGCAGTCTCAACTGAACTACTACTGCCATACATTTGGTGAACATCCTGAGGGCTGTGAGCTCTGAACTGGTAGTGACTGGCTCCTAGCTGGAAGCGTAAATACCATCTGGATTGTCTGTTTATCATTATGTGATAATACACATCATGAAGGTCTACTGAGCACATCCAGTCATCCTTGCCCAGGAAAGGGAGAATGGACTAAACAGTGACCATCCAAAACTTTGTGTATTGAACTGACTTGTTCAAGTTTCTGAGATCCAAAACTGGTCTCTAGTTCTCTGTTTTCTTTGGCACTAAAAAGAAGTAAATTCCGGATTCTATCTGGTCTGGTGGGACCTCTTGGATGACTTTTTTTCTAGCAGCCTTTGTATTTGAGTTGCTGCTTCTTTCCTCCAAATGGGTGGAACGTTGGAAATTTTTCATAGGGCTGGAGGTGGAAGAGAAACAGGAATTATATTACCTCTGGAAATGATCCTCTGCACCCAAGTATATTTTGTTACATCTAGACAGGCTCTCTGGTACAGGGATAGTCAATGCCTGATTGTTTACAGAGGTGGACAATCGGGCTTCCTTTCAGGAGCACTGGTTGGGTCTGTCAGAGAAAGAATCTCTGGACCCCTGATTTTGCTGGCCTCCTCTGTTGTGAGGGCATCGTCGACCATTAGAGTTCCCCCATCTGCCCCTAGGGAAACTTTCTCCATGTGTGGCCTGAAAAGGACGCTGGGAATTCCTGAATCACATCATCCGACCACCTCACTGATTCAATGAAAAGGATCTTTGAGGGGCTGACAAACATATGCCCACAGCAGAGAGGTTCTTTCCATGCTTTTCACAACTGGATAATGTGTCCTTCACTTTGAGGCTAAACATGAAGTGCCGTCAAAGAAAGCATGATGAACAAGGACTTGAAGGGCTCTGCAAAATCACATAAGAACATCCATCCTTCTGATGGAAATGCCTGAACCTGCAGACCCTGAGGCACCATCAGCTGCATGCAAAATAAGCCTCATGGATGAATTTGAAACAGATTGAAGGGTGGCTAACTGAGAAGCAACAGATACCTGGACCTCTGCAGAAATGGTTCCTGAAAGTGAAGCTGAAAGTTCTTTGATCAAATCCCTTTGTAACCTTGTAAAATGTGCCAAACAGTTCAGTGGCCTAAGGGCAAAGGTTGTTGAAGTGTAGACATGCTTCCCAAACCTGTCCATCACCCTAGACTTCCTGTTAGGGGGGATGAACAGAGGAACTCTGTTTGGCAAGTTCTTTCTTGGTTGCCGCCGCCATGACCATGGCATCCATGGGCACCCCTGTAGCCCAAAATTCCTTCCCCAAAGGCAGAGACAGAATCTTATCTGGTCTTCTGGGTATTGGTTCAATTGTGTCTGGTTCCTTCCATGCCCGCCGAGGGACCAAATCAATGAGCTCATCGGTGGGCGGAGTAACCCAGGAAGTTGATGGGTCAGCTCTGAATGCTTCCAGAAATATTAACTCCTCAGGTGAAAGGTTGCTGGGAGTCCAACCACCTCTCTGTTTCAGGATCTCAAACATGTCTCCAAATGAGACATCTTCTGAAGGTGATTATGGGGACCTTTCACCATCATCAAAGTCTGTATTCTCAGTGACTGACTCTTGTGGAGAGTATAACTGCCTCCTCTTGCACTTCCTCTTCCTATGGACCTCCTCGGTGGGATGTTCTGGGGACGTGTCAGAAGAGACAATAATACTCTGCTGGGTAGTCTGGAGGTCTCGGGCTGGCTGCCCCTATGGCATCTAGTGATAACACTCCAAGCACAGAGAAATCTGGGAGGTGGACTGGAAATCCAAGGGAGTTGGATCAGTCAGTCCTGTCAAAGCAGAGAAAACTCTCTTCACAACCTTCAAGGCCGACCACCCCGGAGAGAGAGAGGACCTCGGGGCCAAGAAGCCAGCTTTCTGGACCACTGTCTCCTCCTGTCCCTAAAGCAGTCTCCTTGAGGAGGAAGTCGGAGCCCAGCTATCCAGTGCTGAAGCACCAAGGTGCAGAGACTGCTCCAAAACCCTTGGAGTCAACTCCAATGCCTTGGATCTGACATACAGGCTCTGGCTCTGAGAGTCCTCCAGGTCAGAAAAAGTCAGAGTTAGGGCACTCAGAGTCGGCTTCGGATCTGACAAAAAAGTTATCCTTGGATCCGAGCCTGACGGACCCGGAAGACCCAGATCCACTCTGAAGCAACCAAGGGAATCAGAGAAGGAGTGTGTGGTGGTGGAGTGGTCGATGGATGGGCTACCTGACCTGGTAGGTGCCAACAGCACACCTATCTGGATCTGCTCCAAGAGAAACTTCCTCATTATCTGATCCACATCCTCTTCAGTCAAACTCCGAGATGACTGAGATGATGCCAAGGAAGGGGATTTTGCATGACACCTCTCTAGGAAAGGGGAAGGCAGCCTAGAAGGTACAGGATCGACTGATAGGGAATACTGGGTCCTAGGCAAAATTATAGGAACAACTAAAACAGAAACCAACACAAACTCAAAAACCAGTAGAACCAGCACTTGGACACCAGCCACAAGTCAAGAAGATTTAATTTAATTCAGGTTAAGCGCTTTCTTCCCTTGGTAGGGACTTCTTCAGAACAATTAATACAAGAAAAACCCAGCCCTTATATACCCATAATACAAATTGATGATGTCATATAATTGATTGATTAAAAACAATTTGTTAAAGTAATAGTTACACAATAACCTTACTTACAATAACAACAAACAACAACCATATATATTTAAGTTACTATCATATTAAATTTTAAAATTAGGTCAACTATAAAAAGTTCTATTTGAATGATTAAAATGCCTATTTATTAAATTACATAAAAACTTTTGTATGTTAAAATGTTAAAACTGCATACAAAATACTCAACAATACGACAACAGTCTACATTGTGACCCATACAAACATGCCCATTTACCCCATAATTTGTTTTAATTTCAAAATACAGGCTATATTCGTAGTTTCATTTAAGCCTGGAGGCTCTGTTGCATCTAGTTTAAGTTGCCTCCTCAATTCCTTAGCATCGAAATGCAACTCGACTATTTTCACTTGGGAATCTATTACAGATTGGTCAACAACTGAAAATTTGAAATTATGGTCATTATGTTCTTTGATATGCCTATATAATGCGTTTGTTATCTTTGCTTTTCTTATATCATAGACATGTTCACTAATCCGGTTCTTAAAAAAACCTACTAGTCTTGCCAATATAAAAGGCCGGACATTTTTGACACTTGGTCAAATAGACTATATTAGAGCTGTTACAATTATAATGTCCATTAATACAAATGCTGTGGCCATTAACCTTAAATCTATCTTTAGTCTCAAATATAAATTTACAACAACTGTACCTCCCACACTTAAAATTACCCACAGGTCTATTTGTGGATCTATACCATCTGAGTATGTAGAATCTGACAACCTCTTTCTTTTTGGATACGAGGGGGAAGACGTATGAGGCCTCCTCAAATCTGATTTGGACCAC
The DNA here is from genome assembly GCF_019279795.1 of Protopterus annectens. NCBI lineage: Eukaryota > Metazoa > Chordata > Ceratodontiformes > Protopteridae > Protopterus > Protopterus annectens. The sequence goes on along the minus strand of NC_056727.1, from coordinate 901,695,520 downwards.
CTTTTCCTGGAAGGCTTGGAGGATGCAGCTGAGGAAGCTGAAGGAGCAGGAGATTTCAAGAGCTTTTTGGTTATCACAAGCTTTAGTAACAGCCGAGTCGTATCCGAGGATCGGATCCGAATCCAACAGTTGAGGAAAAATGAAAATTGACAAAATCAGATCATACATTTATATAAAAGAAAACAAACCATATTAACATGTTCATAGTTGCAAACATTATACATCACATATATACTTTTGTACAATTATCATCAATCCAACACAACATAAATTGCTCAATTCCTGTCTTTAAACCTCACTCCTCCTCCAAAATGTTATTCTGCATGTATTGTTTTCCACAGTATCTGTTTTCTATGTAATTTGCTCATACCCTTTTCTAAAGATCCAACTTCCAGTTCTGTTATCTCTTCCTCAATATTCACTACTTCAAATAAAGCTGGTTTAGACTTTGATTTCCATTTTCAAGTAATTGCTTTTTTTGGAAGCCACCAGAACTAAACTTAAAGTCTTACTATGTCTAAGCAATTCAGATCCTGTATCTGAGCTCAAAAAATAACTTCCTTAGTTACACCCATTTTCATAGACAGTATTTCTGACCGAGTACTCTGCAGGGAATTTTTAACTCATTACACTCCCAAAACATATGTTCCCAGTTACCTCCTTCTTCCCAATCACACCTCTAACATTTGCCATCTACCTGAAGAAAAATTCTATGGAGTCTGCTTGAGGTATAAAAATACTTATACAAACACTTCCAAGTAAAAATCCTAAATCTACCAGTTTCTGAGGAAGTCTTTGCTATAATCTAATGAAAATCTACCAGTTTCTGAGGAAGTCTTTGCTATAATCTAATGAAAGCATTGAAATTTGTTTTTAAATTAAAGTTGTCATATCACTTCACGCAGAGGTGGTTTTCCTTGGGTTTCAGCTTGAGGTGTTTTTTGTGATGGTTCTTAGTTTGTGACGATGTAAAAATCTTAAATCTTCTAGAGTTTGCTGCATATTTGGAAGGCATTAATATATCCTCCCATTGTTTCCTTGTGAACTGCTTATCCACTTTCACTTCCTTATCTATTCTAACCTCCTCTGATTGGTTCATATACTTATCTTACAGTATTTTATCCTTTTTTAACAGCAATTTCTGTTCTTGATTCAACTGAAAACTCTACCAAAGCAGGTCTTTCATTTAGGATTCCCCTATCCCTTTCCCTTTGCCAGTAAAGGAAGGCAGTCCCTAGCTTGCAGTCCAAATGTCTTCTTGGCCTCTTCTCATTCTATTACCCTTCCTTCTACAGTAATTTGTTCCCAATATCTTGGTTCCTTTGCCAAATTTCTCCAGTAAATTCTAGCCCTCTCCTGCCTATTTTCTGTACCCCTAATTGTAGTCGTCCCTATTGGCAGAATCTCCTTTCTCCATTCTTGTGCTGGCTTAATTTTTAGAATACTTTCTGCTACATTACGAATTTAATTTCCTGCTTGGCTGTTGTTATTCTCCTTTTGGATATGCATCCAAAATCCCACTCACCTCTTAATTATTGTACAGTGGATGTAAAAAGTGTACACACCCCTGTTAAAATACCAGGTTTCTGTGATATAAAAAAAATGAGACCACAATAAATAATTTCAAAACCTTTCTCACCTTTAATGTAACCTATAATCTGTAAAATTCAATTGAAAAACAAACAAATCTGTTAGGGGAAAAAATATAAAAAATACTTTTGATTTAATAACAGCATTCAGTCTTCTTGGGTAGGAGCCTATCAGCATGACACATCTTGACTTGGCAATATTTGTCAACTCTTCCTTGCAAAAACGCTCCAAATCTGTCAGATTGCAAGACCATTTCTTGTGCACAGCCCTCTTCAGGTCACCCCACAGATTTTTCTAGTGGATTTAGGTCTGGGCTCTGGCTGGGCCATTCCAAAACTTTAATTTTCTTCTGGTGAAGCCATTATTTTGTTGATTTGGATGTATGCTTGGGGCCATTGGTCGTACTGAAAGGTGAAATTCCTCTTCATCTACAGCTTTCTACCAGATGCTTGAAAGTTTTGGGTCAAAAGTGACTGGTACTTGGAACTGTTCATAATTCCCTCCACCTTGACTAAAGTCCCAGTTCCAGCTGAAGAAAAGCAACCCCAAAGCCTGATACTGCCACCACCATGTTTCACAATGGGGATGGTGTTCTTTTGGGGATGCGAAGTGTTGTTTTTGTGCCAAATGTATCTTTTGAAATTGTGGCCAAAAAGTTCAACCTTGGTCTCATCAGACCATAAAACATTTTCCCACATGTTTCTGGAAGACTTGATGTATTGTTTTGCAAATTTTAGCTGGGCCTAGATGTTTTTCTGTATAAGAAAAGGCTTCCGTCTTGCAACCCTACGCCATAGTCCAGACATATGGAGAATACGGGAGATTGTAACCACATGTAGTACACAACCAGTACTTGCCAGAAATTCCTGCAGCTGCTTCAGTGTTACTCTAGGTCTCTTGGCAGCCTCCCTAACCAGTTTTCATCTTGTCTTTTCATCAATTTTGGAGGGACGTCCAGTTCTTTGCAACGTCATTGTTGTCCCATATTTTCTCCACTTTTTGAGGACTGTCTTCACTGTGTTCCATGGTATATCCAATGCTGTGGAAATTTTTTGTACCCTTCTCCTGACTAATACCTTTCAACAATAAGATCCCTTTGATGCTCTGTAAGCTCTCTGAGAACCATGGCTTTTGCTATAGCAGTCAACTGAGTACGTCAGGAAAATCCTACTAGGACAGCCGAACTTTACTTGGGGTTAATCAGAGTCCCTTTAATTGATGGCTGGAGTGTACCCAAGAAGACTGAATGCTGTAATTAAATCAAAAGGTGCTTTAACAAAGTATTAGTTTAAGGCTGTGCACATTTTTGCAACTAGCTTATTGTACGCTTTTTTATTTTTTATATATTTTCCCCCAACAGATTTGTTTTTCAATTGAATTGTACAGGTTATAGGTCACATTAAAGGTGGGAAAAGTTTTGAAATGATTTATTGTGGTCTCATTTTTTTATATCACAAAAACCTGGCATTTTAACAGGGGTGTGTACACTTTTTATATCCACAGTATATCCCCACATTACCGTCATCCATTTCCACTTTGAATTACAGCTTTCTGCTTGCGTTCTGTACATGAGCCCTAATTGTATAGCTCTAAAGTATCCCTTCAAATCAGGTAATCCTAAACCATCTTGTTCTATCGGAAAGATAAACTTATCTCACTTGACCATGTCCTCTTCCCCTCCCAGATAAAATCTTTCAACTTATTATTCATTATTATCCACAACTTCTCCTTTGGATGATAAAATATGCCTGACCTGTATATAAAACTAAAGGGGATATAAATATTTTCACTGCTTATATCTTGCTATCCATATCCATAAACAAGAGTTTTTAGTGTCTCAGTTTTTACATTATCTTTTTTTTAGTCTCTTTCCACATAACCTTAGCTACCATAACAGAATTCTTTTTAACCCATACTCCTAAATACTTCATTTTATTGTGTACCCATAAATGTGGGTACTGTACTACTAAAAAAACAATGGCAATAGTTTACAGCTATAGCCTTTATTTTACCTTCATTCATTTTTATACTCCGAAAATATTTGAAATTGCCTCAGAATGTTCAACAGCACTATGTCCTTTGCTGATTTATCGGCTAGAAAATAATACTGTCTGCAAATAAAGACAACTTTTCTTGATTGCCATACCAATCATATCCTCGAATTTCTGAGTCCCTTATTTTTTTTGCCAGTGGCACCAAATGTAAATGCAAATAACAATGAGGAAAGATGACTCCCCTGCCTGGTCTCTCTGTTCAGACACAACTTATAAGAGAGGGACCCCCTCACTTAAAAATTCTGCCTCCAACCCCCATATATCCTCCGAATTAACTATATTATTTTATCAGGTAATGTAAATGCTTCCACTGCCCTGCTCATAAAATCCCAGCTTACTTTGTCAAATGCTTTATCTGCATCAAGATCCACCAATGACAGCAGTATTTTCTTACATTCTGCTATACATAAAATTCCAGTTTACTCTGTCAAATGCTTTCTTTGCATCAAGACCCACCAACAACAGCAGTACTTTCTTATACTCTGCTTCCCTCTGTATCATCGTTGTTCTATTAATATTGTTAAATGTTTGCCTCCTCTCTATAAAAAAAAAAAAAAAAAAAAAAAATACATTGATTCATATCTATCAATTTTGGGAATACCTTTGACAGTTTTTTGGCTACTGTAGACAACCACTTTAACACTTTATAAACATGGTTTAAACTGAAATATGCCTATATGAAGCCAGATCTGATGGGCCAAGTATTACAGCCTCCACAGGTTTCTTCCAGGATGTTGGTGCTGCCTTCCTTTTAAAATAACAATAAACAGAATTTTCCAGCTGTTTATCACTTTTTTCCTTCCCAGCTTCCAAACTTCCACAGGAATACCATTTATTCCTGGAGACTTTCCTGCAGATTGATTATATGTCACAGTTTTTATCTCATCTCCTCCTTTTCTAACTGTTAACTGTTGAGCTTCATTTACCTCTAACCTTGACATACTTAAGTCTTCCATAAACATTTCCATGTATGTATTTTCTTGACTTCCACATTTCTCTGCTTTATACAAATTTTTATAACAAATCCAAAATATCTCTAATACCACTACAGGATCTCTGGTTATTTTTATTTTATTTATTTTTTTTGTTACAGACTTCCTAAGTTTAGCAACAACCCTTTCAATTTTCTGTTACCTAAGTCATTGTGCTAAAAATTGTTGTGCTCTGGAGTTATCAAAAAAAAACTGTTGGTCAACAGCAATCTTTCCAAACTTATGCATATTATCTAGATACTCCCTTATTTTCTCTTTAACAGTCTGCAGTTGTGCCTCTTCTTGTTCTGAGATTTCCCTTATTCACAACAGTTGAACCTTTGTTGGCTCCTCTAAATAATTTTTGTTACTTCTTAACCATATCACTTTTTCTTTCATTTCTACCCTGCTTTTAAACTCTTACTTTCTTTTTACCCCGTTCACTAGCTTTAACTTTTAAATACATTTCTATCCTCCCTAATAACGCTCACATAATTTCCACTATTCAGTCCTTAAATTCCTCCCTTTTTAACAGGTAGGTGGGGAAGCACCAGTGCCTCATTTTTACTTCATTACCCTGCATTTTTAGTCTTAGTTGTTATTTGTGTATAATCTGACATAGTTACTGGATGTGTGTCGAAGCTTTCAATACAATGCACATCTTCCTGTCAAATACAATTTCTGTCAAGTCTAGCCAAGTTATTTTACCTTGGGGAATAATATGTATATTCCCTCTGGGTTCCTACTGCTAATTTCATATCTTCCATACCAAATATTTGCATAAATTTCTTCAGAAAACTACCCTCTTTTGTTACATTTTCCCTTCTAGGTACCACAGTACATCCTCACTGTAACATATCAAGTACCAGTTCCCACCTATAAGTAATAATCCCCTGCTGATTCATTTTTCCCAAATTTTCTTAAGCTCTATAATAGCAGTTTTAGGTGGAATATAATTACATGCCAGAGAAATTCCCCAGCCTTGAAAGTAGCTCCTTGCTCTTCTATCACTATTGAAGCTTATCTTGCAGTTAGCACAAGTACTCCCCTTTTCCTTTGTCCCTGATATTCTGCTGAATAGCCATAGTGATATCCTTTCTTTATCAAGTTCACATGCTCACATCTTTCCAAATGTGTCTCCTGTAGCACTTTTATTTGCACTCTGCATTTCTTAATAGAATTTATTTTATGTATTTATTTTATTTTACATTTGTTGACCGGGCTAGTCTAACTGGATATATGTCCATTTTCAGTAGAGGCCTGGGGAGAAAAGCTTCACATAAAAAACAAGAACAAACAGAACATTACAACTTCAGTTACAGTTCACTAGTGAGACAAAACAGATGTTATATGGTAACTTAGCATTCATGATAGATAATAGTAAAACAAAATAGAAAAATCCCATTGTTTTATTTATTTATTTTTTTTGTTGACCAAACAATAGTAGAAGAAAAAAGTATTCAGAAGGATGTTTGAGATTCCCAAAACAAAGTTATAAATATGGCACAGGAGAATGCAATAGTTATAAACAAAACTGGGAGAATTAGTTAAGGGCAGTGACTCATCTATAAGGCAGTGAAATGACCATACAGTCTTTCATGGGTATAATAAGTCTAACTTAGAAGGTAGTGGTCTTAAAGTGGCTATAAAATGAGTAGTAAATTAGTGCTATAACCTAAGATAACAGGAAGAGAAATCTTAGTCAGGGTTAGTACAAGGACATAGCCAGTGGGTTGTAAGATGGGTGGGATAATTCAATACTCTTCCCATTTTTGCCTATACCTGTGAGGCCATTCACATTCCAAAATAACATGGACAGTGTAGGCATCATGATAAGTAGCCATTATTCCAACCTATTATGTATAGCTTTTTAAAATATCTATTCCAGCTTTTGTGTTACATGAACCCCCTAATGTTTGGCAGGTCAATCCTTTATATAGTTGCTTCTTGTCATCTCCATTTGGACCTATGTCACATTTTATAAGATGTTTTGTTTTAATGAAAACCCTGAAACACACACCCAGAACCTATTAACTTAAAGCAAACACACAAAACTGTGTACATATTCAAATAATGAAGCTTAACGCTTCTGATAGAACTGTCCTAAATCGACGAGTGTACCCACAGGCATTACCTAACCTATGCTAAGCAGCATGTTACAGCTTGTGCTCATACTTACATTAATTGCTGTCTGTTCCATACCTCTCAACCTGGAAACATCAAAAATCTGGACAAAGGCCCACAGGAAATAGATACAGGTTGGTACATTGATTAACATAAAATTTGCATATATAATTATGCAACCACGCCCACCACATGGAATTGTGGGATATCATCTTTCAAACGCAAACTAAAGAACAGACCACCAAAATATGGCCCCAGGCCCTGTAGAAAATGGTAGTTTGTCCAGATTTCTTGCTCAGAGATTGAGACTATGATGGAGATAGATGATTCTAAGTTTTTTTAAAGAAACACAGATACACACAACACTTTGTGACAGAAACATCTAATCAACGGATGCAGCTTCAAAAGTTAACATGTGCTTAAAACCCTAATTTCAAATATAAGTAAATCCTACAGGTGTCCAAATGCCTACCTCTAATAAGTAAAACATAATAATCTTCCTATAAAATGCATACTACAACTGCTCTGCTGTCCTTCACTAACACTATCCTCCAGCACAAAAACAATGGCCTCTTTTCCTCTGCTGTATTTCTGGATCTATCTAAGCCCTTTGACATTGTGTCACACGACTTACTACTCTCTGCTCTCTCCAACCTTTCTTTCTCTGCTCCAGCCACCAACTGGTTCCACAGCTACCTACACGGCTACCAGAAATCAGTTGTGTGGGACAATGATATAGCCCCTTGCCTCCCTGTGACCCTCGGGGTTTCCCAAGGCTCCATCCTTGGCCCCCTTCTATTCTCCCTTTTCACCAACAACCTGCACACTGTCACCAAACATGCCTCCCTCATAAGGTATGCATATGACTCCACCCTCATCTGCTCAGCCCCAACTCTAACAGAACTCCAACAGATCACACAAGAATCATTCTCTTCCATTGAAAGCTGGCTATCTAATGCTCAGCTCCTCCTCAATCCAAACAAGACCAAACTCCTCATCTTCCAACCCTCCAAATCTACCACAAACACCCCCACTTCAATATACAAGCCAAGGACAATACCTCCATCTCACCAACAGTCCACACTAAACTACTTGGTGTACAGACAGACAACAATCTCAAATTTGACACCCACATATCACTAACAATAAAAAAAGTTCACCAAAAACTGGGCGCCTTATATAGAAACTGCCAATACCTCACCAAACCAGCTAGAATTTCTATCACCAATTCCCAACTAATTTCCACCCTACTCTATGCATCACCCATACTTACAACTCTTAGACAGTCAGACCTAAACAAACTTGAAGCCTGCTACAATAAAATCGCAAAATTTGCCACTTGTGCCTCCTACCGCAGCCACCATTGTGCCTCCCTTGGAGACCTATACTGGCTCGAGCTCCCTCAACTCCTACACCTAACTCAACTCACATTTGCTCATAAACTTGTAAACCACCCTCTTAGAACCCCATCACTCCATACACTTCTCCAACCCCACCACTCTTCCAGACCCCTACGCTCCTGCAACAAAAATCTACTCCAGGGCACCAAAGCCAAAAACTCTGCAGGGGAAGCACTATTTTCCTGTGCCATATCCAAGCTCTGGAACAGCCTTCCAACTATCCTTCCTACCCATCTTTTCAAGACTGCTCTTAAATCACACCTAAATACTCTCTGGCTCTGTCCTTGCTCAAACCCTGACTAAACAGACTATCTCTCTATCACTATATAAAAAAAAACTGAATATTAATTACTTTATTATTATTCTTAACTGTAGCTGTTAAGACAATTGTAGTACTATGCTTTTACTTATTTTTTTCTGTGTTTGTAATTGTGCTCACTACTTAAACATTAACAAATGTATTTATCATGTCATCCTCACCACTACTGTATAATTACCTTTGACTTCTATTGTATACTATTTATCATGTCATCCTCACCAGTACTGTATAATTACCTTTGACTTCTATTGTATACCATTTATCATGTCATTTATTATGCGGAGCTTTTCTCCCCAGGTCTCCACTGAAAATGGACCTGTGTGCAGTCGGAATGTCCCAGTAAACAAATGTAAATAAAGAAAGAAATGCATAGATCACTCTGGACTAATTACCCACTAACCTTCTTAACTCCTATTAAAAACTAATTTGCACACCATGGCATACCCAAAAGTCACCAATTTTAAGAGGGACCGAGTCAAAATCAGGAATGTGATGTCCCTGAAAATCAGGGCCAGTTGAGAAGTATGTTACAGACATACTTACTGTTTTGAAATGCTTGTTGATACATATAAAACCTGTTATTCTATTGAGTATGATTTCAGGCCATTCACTATTCCCCCACCCAGTTATGATTTATCTTTGTCCAGAATTCCTGAGCAAAAACAGATGAGTGACATATTTGAGATTGATGCTATATACATGATAGCATTGGCATTAAGGGTGCAGGGAAGCTTTAAGGAGTAGCTTTGATTACACCAACCACAATAACACAAATTACATTCTTCTTTTAACTTACAGACAGACATGGTGTAGTGCTGCTTAATCCTGATCCTACTAGGAAGTTTTGTAACCTGGCATTTCTGTATGGCAGGTCTGGCCCACACTCTTCCTAACCACCAACACCACTAGAAATTATCGGGCAACAGTTCAAACAGTAAGAAGGAAAAACTTAAATGAAATTCCTTTCAGCAGGATGAAATTATGTCAGATGAACATAACTGCATTCCATAAAGTTATGTAGGCCAAAAGCAGTCTGGTATTGATTCTGACTCTGAGCTGCTTGCCTGCTTCCTTTGGTTAAAAAGGTGTACATTTGGGTTGATGACTTTCACTTGCCTACAGTGTGACTGAAGATTAGATAGCATACCTCTTAAAATCCCTGACTTTACACAATGCCCATGATACTTTTGCCAAGTCCCTGCTAAAGTACTTGATGTTCTAGTATCACCAAGAATTACAACCAGTAATGCCAGGCACTGAAAACTAGATTATAACTCAAAAGTGCTTACTGTGGGTCATTCCCGAAAAAAAGACACATGCGATAAGTTATAACCTGACAGTGCTTACAGGTCATCCCTGAAAAAAGACACATACGAAATAAATTTAGATGAACGGCAAATCAGTAAACATCCTAACCACACCATTAAAAAAAAAAGAAGTTATGTACTCACCATAACGTTCCATGTGAGTTGTTTATCTCGCCTTTATTCTCACTAATGGGTTCGGAGCTGATCCTCGGCTCCGACACGGCCGATAGCAAAGCTCAAGGTTTGCCAGTAGCTCGAAACCAAGCCCCTTATCTCACAATGCACTGCTGGAATTACCTCAGATCTTGTTTGCTGCGAGTATATATATATATATATATATATATATATATATATATATACACCTTTTTTTTTCTTTTTCTACAAGGAAGCACTTCCCAAAGGGGAAGGAGAAGTACTGAAAATAACACTGTCAACCAGGAGGGGTAAGGAGGGAGGGACATGAGAATAAAGGTGAGATAAACAACTCACATGGAATGTTATGGTGAGTACATAACTTCTTTATGTGAAGTTGTTAAATCTTGCCATTTATTCTCACTGACAGGTAGTATCCCTAGCACCCTCAATCTTGGGTGGCTCATGGAAGTACGTTTTTCAGTACCATGGAACCAAAGGAAGACCTGTACCTGGAAGCCTTATCTACTTTGTAATGCGTGATAAAGGTATGAGGCTTAGACCAAGTGGCTGCAGCACAAATATTGTCAAGGGGCAATTTAGCTTGAAAGGCAGAAGACGTAGAAACGGCTCTGGTAGAATGAGCCTTAGGTTTGTGTGTCAATGGCATGTTTGCATTCGCATAAACAAAGGATATACAATCTAATAACCATTTAGATAGGGTTGTTTTAGCCACTGGATTACCTTTTCTGGCCTCCGAAAAGGATACGGAAAGTTGATCTGATTTTCTAATATCCTTAGTTCTATCAAGATAAAATCTGAGCTGTCTGTGTACATCAAGCTTGTGCAGCATGTATTCCAATTTGTTAGAGTGATTGGGAAAAAAGACTTCTCAACTCAATGACCTGATTGATATAGGATTCAGAACAGACTTTAGGCAAAAAGGAGGGGTTTGTTCTGAGAGATACTCTATCAGCATGGAAAATGAGGTCTGACAGAATGCTTGAAGTTCTGACACTCTGCAGGCAGAAGTAATGGCTACTAGAAATATAGTCTTCCATGACAAATATTTCAGATCACAAGAAGATGCTGGTTCGAAGGGGGGAGAGAATTATTTGAGACAGCATAAAATTCTAATTCCAGGGAGAATTAGGGATTTTGACAGGAGGTCTCATGTGAAAAGCACCTTTAAGAAAAGTCTAAGATAACTTATGGCCCATAATGTTCAACCCATCGAATCCAAGGTGGAAATTTGATATGGCGGCTAAATGGACTTGAACTATGGCAGCTGCTGCTCCTTCCTTAAAAATCTTTGTAAAAAATTCTAAAATGGACGAAAGAGGAGCCCGGAAAGGGTCGATTTTCTGTATATTGGCCCAAATTAAGAACCTGTTCCACTTACTGCGGTATAGTTTCCTGGTGGATGGCTTGTGAGAAGACAAAAGGATTTGTCTTGTATCATCTGAGAGTGAATGAAGCCTGGCAATTAGGGGAAGTGGATTAGCCAAGCAGTCAGTTTTAAGGACAGCAGTGAAGGATGGAGGTCCCATGACAGGTGTGTCAGAAGGTCCGGAACTGGGTCCAGGATCCATGGATCCTTCAGTAGATGATGGTGAAGGAAGGGGAACCAAATCTGTCGAGGCCAGTAGGGGGCTATGAGGATAACTGTCCTTCCCAGCGATTTTGCTTTCTGTAAAACCTTGGGTATCAATGGAATAGGTGGGAATGCATATAGGAGACCTGGAGGCCAATCGTGTACAAGTGCATCTCTCGGGGAATGTCCTGGAGGAGGTATTAGGGCAAAGTAGCTTCTGCATTTGGTACTGATGTGACTGGCAAAGAGTTCGCAGCAAGGCTAACCTCATTTGTGGAAAATCAAATCCGCAACTCATTAGTTGAGAGACCACTCGTGAGGCAACAGTATTGCCCTGCTCAGCTTGTCCGCTATCAAGTTGGATTTCCCCGGGATGTGCGTTGCTATCAGAAAACGGTGGGACGACACAGCCCATTGCCATACCCCGAGGGCTTCTCGACAATGGGGGTAAGATATGGTTCTGCCTTGTTTGTTCAAGTACCAGACAACTGACATGTTGTCCGTCTGAACTGCAATTATCCCTAGAGGAAGAGAGTCCTGAAAGTACTGCAACGCCAGAAGTACCGCTCTCAACTCCAGAACATTGATATGCAGATGTGACTCTTGATCCGTCCATGTTGCCTTGGGCAGTCTTTCCTGGAAAATTGCCCCCCCCCCCATCAGGGAAGCATCCGTGGTCACAGTGGCTACTGGGGGGGGGGGAGAACAAAGGGTCTTCCGATTGTAACATGAAGAGACGTCAACCACCACCAAAGGTCTCTCTTGCAAGAATCTGTGATGAGAATCATGTGGTGCATCGGTAGCTTTTGGTAAGACCACTGAGCGAAAAGGAGCCATTGAAGGATTCGCATATGCATCCTTGCGAGTGGTACAGCCAGGATTGCTGCCGCCATCAAACCTAACACCTTCAAGGCCTCTGCTGCTGTAGCTTTGTTCTTTGACACCAGTGAGATGATGTGTTGGCGAAGAAGTGAGACTCTTTCGATTGGAAGACGTAGAGTGGTGGTTGAGGTATTTAACTCTGCTCCTATAAAAACGGTATGCTGCGATGGCGACAAGGCAGACTTTTCAAAGTTGATTGTAATGCCTAATTGATGGCAGAGTGTCAGAGTATATTGTGTTGCCTGAGTCAATTGATGCCTGGTGGTAGCAGTGAAGAGCCAATCGTCTAGGTATGGAAACACCTGGAATCCTAGACGCCTCAGGTGAGCCCTGACCACTGTCACGCATTTGGTGAACACTCTGGGGGCTGTAGTGGGACCAAAGGGCATGGCTCGAAACTGGTAATGATTGGCTCCCAGCCGGAAACACAAGTGATCCCAGGAGCATCTGTTCATCTTTATGTGATAGTACGCGTCCTTGAGATCTATGAAGCACATCCAATTGCCTTTTCCTAGAAAGGGAAGAATGGACTGAAGCGTGACCATTCGGAACTTCTCCTTCTTTACGAATTGGTTGAGTCTGCTGAGGTCCAAGATAGGTCTCCAGTCCCCTGTTTTCTTTGGTACGAAAAAGAATCTTGAGTAAGTTCCGAATCCAACTTGGTCTGCTGGGACTGGTTGGATGACCATTTTCTTTCTAGCAATCTGTGGACCTCTATGATTGCTTGTTCCATTCCCTGAGACTGGGTGGAACATCTGGGATTCTGTTTACAGGAGTAGGAGGGGAAGAGAACGGTATGAAATATCCTCTGGAAATGATGCTTTGTACCCATGTATCTGATGTTATGTTTAGCCAGGCTTCTGGGTACAAAGATAAGCGACCCCCGACTGCCTCCAGAGCTGGACAGCCGGCCCTCCTTTCAGGAGTGATGGTAGGGCTGACCAGAGAACTGGCGTCTGTCACCCTGTTGCTGCGGACCCCCTCTACCGTGCAGGCGGCGTCTTCCATTATAACCCCCTCCTCTGCCTGTAGAGTGGGTTTCTCCATGTGTGTCCTGAAAGGCTCCCTGTGCTTTTCGGAACCACATTTTTCCACCCATAGGGCCCTTGGGATAGGGCCGAGTAGGGGTAGAAAAACGGACTCCAACGGCAGATAGGGTCTTGCCTTCCTGCTCACACCTGGTTAAAGTTTCCTTTACTTTAGGCCCAAACAGTGATGAGCCATCAAATGGGGTGTTGATAAAGGAAGACTTAAAGGGCTCCGCAAAAGAACAGAGATGTATCCAGGCTTGTCTCTGCAGACAGAGCAATGCCTGAACTATTGGCTCTACTCGAACCATCAGCTGCATAAGATATGAGACGCATGGACGAGTTCACAACCGAGTTTGGGGTAGCGAGCTGTGTGCTGACTTTGTCGGCAACCCCTGCAGCTACCGTACCCTGGAGAGCATCTCCTAGCTCTTTTAGGAGATCTCTTTGTAGTCTTGTGAAATGGGTTAAATAGTTCAGTGATCGCAGAGAAAAAGTTGCTGAACTAAACATGTGTTTCCCATATCTATCCATGATCCCAGAATTTCTCTTAGGAGGATGGATAGATGTGGATGTTTCACACACTTCCTTTTTGGTGGCTACAGCTACCACCATGGAATCAACAGGCACTCCTTTGTTCAAAAAGGCTTTGTCCACTGGGGCAGAGATGAACTTATTTGGCTTCCGAGGGACAGGTTCCATGGCCTCCAGTGACTCCCATGCCTTACGAGAGATCAGCTCCATGAGCTCATCATAAGGCGGAGACACCCAAGAAGTGGAAGGTTGAGACCCAAAAGCCTTCAAGAGCACTGACTCATCCTCAATAGGGGATTTGGAATGCCAATCGCCCCTCTGACTCAGGATCTCTAATATCTCCGCAAAGGAGATATCCTCAGAGGGGGATTGAGGGGACCCTTCTGACTCATCCAAGTCAGTGTCGGATGTCAAAGACTCCTGTGGGGAGTCCAAGTGCCTCCTCTTGCACAGTCTCTTCCTGGGTACCTCCTCAGTGGGGAGATCTGGGGAGGTCCCAGAAGAACAGGGGAGTGTCCTGTGGGGCTACTTGAGGCTCAGGGTCTCTACGCTTTGGGGGACCGGTAGATGTGGAAGCGGACACAGGTGCTTGAGGGGAGAAGGAAGCCCGAACTGATGCCGACAATGTCTTAGGAGACAGGTCTCTCCTCATAGCATCGAAAGCACCATGGCTCCAACGAGAAGGGGTAGACGGATCCTGAGGGACTGTCCGATCCTCTCGTACCGAAACCATGGGCTCCGAGCCCAAGGTAGGAGCCGTGCTCATCCGCGCCGAAGCCCTGAAGGGAAGAGTCAGCACTGACAAATCGGTCCGACTATCCTCTCCAGACCAGACAGGAGAGTGTCGGCTCCTAGCGTCCTCGGTCGGCGCCGAGGACGTCCGAGTAGATGGAACCAATAACAACGGTGCGGGTCTCGATTCCATAGGTTCAACAACTATCGGTTCGGGCTCCTTTGGCTCCAAGAGTCCAGTACACCTCGGAGGAGGAGTAGTCAAGTCCGGTTCAATGGTCTTCGGCTCCGACAAAATGGTCGGGGCCGACAACAATTTAGCAAGTCCTAGTGCCCGTAGAAACTTCTGCACTAGCCGATCCATATCCATATCTGAGAGGCTGACCGAAGACTTAGAGGAATGCACCGAAGGTGCTGACTGGAGCAGAGGAGATGAGGGAACCTCAGAGACCGGCTCCAAGACTGGGCGCTGGCTCCGAACCAAAGGGACCCTTGGCTCAGAGAACTGTGGAACCGATGACCCTGTACCCTCTAACCTTTTTGCCTTCTTAGTAACTTTAGAATCTCCTGAAGATTTAGATGATTTTGAAGAAGTGATGGCACCTTCCTGGCTACCCAGCACCTCAGAGAAAGTATGCTGCAGCAACCCCCTATCAATAAGTTTTCTCCTTCTCTCTAAGAGAACCCTAGAGGAAAAAGAATGGCAAATACTGCAAGAGTATTGGAGGTGTTTAGCCCCCAGACAGTAAACACATTGGACTGCCCATCAGTGATGGACATTTTCTGTCCACAATCTGGACATTTGTTAAACCCCGACTTGGGGATGAGACTTTTCCCTCTCATCTGACATGTTCAAAGTTTGAAACAGGCACACCACAAAATTAACCTGTACAAATTAAATACAGGGCTAACTAGGCCCACACTAAAAAACAGTAGTAACAAGAAGAAATTTGTTAAATCTAAATAGGGCTAACAAAAGGCCCAACACTCTAAGAAACTAAGCCAACCCAGGGAACTATCTACTACAATGTAATCTGCTTATAACTATAGAATTTTAACGAGAAGCACACACACACACTAAATATAGGATAACATATCAAAAAGAGTGAGAAAGAAATTTTTAAACTTGCGATTTAGCAAAAATATGGTCCGAGCTGACTGGATCACAGAGATCTCTCTTGCCGCAGCAAACTAGATCTGAGGTAATTCCAGCAGTGCATTGTGGGATAAGGGGCTTGGTCTCAAGCTACTGCAAACCTTGAGCTTTGCTATCGGCTGTGTTGGAGCCGAGGATCGGCTCCGAACCCATCAGTGAGAATAAACGGCGAGATTTAACAACTTCACATATGTAAGTTTGCTTGAATTGTCTGAATAAATGAAATGAAACTACCTTAACAACCCAGAGAAAGAGAATATGACAACAACCACTCGTTTAACTCATTCCTTACTAAGGTCTACTATTAAGACTGTGATATTTACACAAAGTGTACCCTCACAGAGAAAGTAAGTCAAAGGCAATGACCACCACAACAGCTCTCCATTCATATTAGCAGACCCCCCAACTACTTCTTTTCTTGGTTGCATAGGTTTAAGTAGTACAGGCGCCACTAAAACACAAACTCCAAATTAAAATAATTCAGTGTCAGTTTACTTACTGCACCTGATGCAGAACATGTCACCGTTAATTTCTCCCAATTTCCCAAATCCATGCGTGCATCTGTTTATTGCTGTAGGAAACAATACGCTGTTAAAATCAAGTCATAACCAAACTTATGCCCTATACAATTGCCTTTCCTCACAGGAAAATCCTGGAAATGCAAGTACACCTCTTAAAAATTTGGCTGTCAACTGCCAAGGCATAAAGTCACAATAACAAAGTTAAAATTCTGAAACGTGCACGTTTCGCTTTGTACTACACTGCAAACATTACTACTTGTGAAACAAACACCGAGCCCACTAAAAGTACATCAAATGAGGTAAGGTGCTTGCCATGATTGGCAATATCAGGTAAGTGATTTGGGAGTCACTGTTTGCTGTTTCTCGTCCATAATAAAATACTGTGAGAGGGAAGAAAGTATGTTCGAGATTTCTTAAGAAAGGCATCTAAGGCGTACAGATAGTTATTTAATGCTTTACAGCAAATTACAAGCTGGTTTGCAGACTAATGCAGTATTTTAATTAAAAAATATTTTATTAAAAAATTTGAAGGTTTACTTTTTATTTTTTCTAAGGTCTTCGAATGGTGTCATCATTTCACTGCAGTCGCAGTACGAACAATACCTAGTCTCTGTAAAAGTGAATAATAGGGTATAAAGTCACTTCATCTCCTGACTCCAGTCTTTTTTTTTTTCTTTTCTTTCCCAAAGCCCTTGATATAAAAATTGCAGTATGACTGTCTTGATAAAGCTGTTTTAAGGCATACTGACACTGCAATTATTTTATTGATTTTTTTTCCATAAACATTATGGTATGTGAAGACCAGCAAAGTTCATTAGTTTCCTTATTAGTAATATAGCTGTCGGCTAATTGGCAGAACGTTGTCTTTGGTAGGCTGCCGTAGTGCTGCAAGCCATAGGTGGGCTGTGGCTGTAAGCAACCTTTTTTTTATGTTGTCTGACTCCTCATTTGGGAGTGACCATTTGCCGTTTCTCGTCCCTAATAAAATACTGTGAGAGGGAAGAAATTATGTTTGTGATTTCTTAAAAAAGGCATCTAAGGTGTGCAGTGATTTAATGGTTTACAACAAAACAATGTTGTTGTATGTGGGCTGTGGCTGTAAGCAACTTTTTTTTTACGTTGTCCGAGTCTCCAACGAATCTGACAAGCAGTCAGGCACTGGAACAAAATTGGGATTTGAAAGGGGCCACTCGCGAATTCATGGCACCCCATTATTTTGCCCTCATAACCAGTAAACGCCGAGGAATTCGGTACGGTTGAGATGTATGGTGTGTTCTTGTCTAATCTTTATTCCCCTCCCAAATGTGAACACAGCTTGTATAATATCAGAAATTAACTTTTAGCCTTAAGAAAATGTGCACTGTCTATCTTTAAATAAAACCAAATTACAAATTGTTCTATTAAATGCACTGAAGTATTCAAATACCAGGAATGCTGTTATGTCTTATTCATTTCCAATAATTTCAAATTTTATTTTTTACTAAGCTGCTCACCACTGTACCTTTCAATTTTACATTTCTCTCAGGAAAGAATGTCCAGACCTCTAGAGGTTTACTGCCTTCACCCGTTGTCAGCTTGTTTCCATGGAAACATAAGAACAGTATGTACAGCTGCCCTCAGGAGCAGATTTCTCAACTCACACTGAACATTTATTTGCTACAGGAAAGGCATTCATTACATTCACTGTGGTCTCTTATTTTTAACATCCACTTGTTTACACAAAAAACAAGTTATTAGATTAAGCCAATGGCATTAATCCAGATACTGACCTATGCAAAACTAAAAGAAAATATCTCACCTCGACAAAGACATGCATCTGGAGCATTTCTTTCTGGGCTTCCACTGAAAACTGGCTTCATTCCAAGTCGGAATTTCCCGGTAAACAAATGTTGAATAAATAAATACATAAATAAAATATACTATACTCAGTATACTTTCACCCTATCGGCTCAAGATTATAGTCTATTAACTTAATGGTGCTTTTGTCCAGCCTTTCATCTCTTTTTACATTGTAATGCCTACATTTCTTACAACAAAAAAGAAAAAAGTATGTGTTTACTTTAATACCGTTATTACATACAACAAATACTTTACTATGTAACAAGCAACTGATAAAATGTTTCATACAATTTAATGCTAAAAACCATATTTCACAAATGTGACTGATACTCTCTAGCCTTACATTTATTCATTAATTTCAGTGTTGCTGATCTAAACATTGGGGAATGTTTCATTGAGAAAGTATTGGTGTGTTGCTTTATTATCAGTGGAATGAGAAGCAAAGTCCCCTTCAGTTTGATGCCTTACTTCTTGTTGGACAAACTTTTTATTTCCTCCTTAACCTGTTCTGCATCAAAAATGATTTTGATCCCCCAAGAAAAATATTCTGAAGATAGCTAGATACAGCAGCTTGAATCTCATAACTGCCCATCAGAATTCCCTAACTGCTGGATAAATTTGCTTCTCTTCTGCCTGGTGTATAGTGAATACTCATTTTCTACAATCTACTGTCTCTAATTTTTATTGCTTTGTCATTCTCCCACAGTTTTGTGAAGATCAACTCTTTCTGCTACTATGATTGCACCTTTACTAATACAGATCTTGGCTGCTTTCTGATGGCCAGGTTTGGGACATACACATGATGTGCCTTTTCAGTTAACAAATCATACTCTGGAATACCAGTCCAGTCTCTTAGTTGTGCTTTCATAAATTAATACAGTCTGTTTCTTCCAGTTTCTCTAGTATGGCAGAAAATCTCAGTTTTTTTCAGTGTGCTCTGTCCTCTAACTCTGTCAGTTTTTAAAACAGCTCTTCTTTAGCAGTCTCTTACTCAGCCAGCCTTTTCTTCATTTCAACTTCTGATTATTGCAGTTTTATCAGTTCATCTGAATAGCTGTTTAAAGCTTCTTCCATTTTTGTCAGACTTCTGATATTTGAGTTGATATACTCCTTCAATGTTTAACTTATTTTAATCAGCTCGAAGCACAAAACTCCAATATTTTTTCCTCTAAATTACTGGAAACCATCTCTTGTACCAAAGCTGAAGCTTGAACTGCTTTGTGATGAACAGCTGCAGGATTCTTTCCAGTCAGTGTTTTCTCTTCACCTTTTCTAGTTGATTTTCTTTCAAGCTATCTAAGCTTCTTCTTTACTGGCATCCAGGTAGTGTACCTACTAATCAGCAACTGAATTTTACTGAAATTGGCAGAATTACTGGCCCTTATTGGTTTCTTTTTTCACAGTGGGAAAGCTGAAATCAAGCTGTTGATCAGTGTGCGGTACCTTGGATGTCCCCACTCAAATTAGTTTTATAATCCATCTCTGAACTCAAATTCAGCCTCTAACAGCCCCACTCCTGACCTCTCCTAAGCTGCTCCCAAAACTTAACATCGGTTCTCTTTCTCAACCAATGTTTAAATGATTCCTCCTCCTTTCTTGCAGTTTTTGAGTATCCTATGAAGAGGATAAATATTTTTCACATATTATACATACCTTTATGTTTAAACATACTTTTTATAGTTTGCCCCAAATGCTCACAGAGATTGGTGGCTTTTTGTCTTTTAGTTACTACTGTCCAGATATTGGTCTATGAATCCCTAAAAATGCTGCACCAAGCTTTTCCACTTTGTAACAAAACTTGGAGATTGCAAGGCTAAATATATACTTAGCTAGACATCATAAAGTATCCACAGGGGACTAGAATACCCATACCACCCAGTCACTCCCCAGTATTAGCCTGCCTCCATGCAACCCTGAGATTAGCACCATGCCATACAAAGTTAGGTTGCAATTTTAATGGCCTTCAAAAAACTTGGGACCCTCTGCAGTAATACCTGGAACCTGTTTAAGCATAAAGGTAATACAAAATGATATACCATTTGAATTTCCTGATCCATCTCGGGGGAAGCATATTCCACCTCTTAACATCTCTTAACTACCACCTCTAGACTCTTGTTTTACTTAAATTTTCTATTGAGCTCTCCAAAGTCTCTCCTATCTACAGACTTAAATATTTAACAAAACTCCATATCATAAATCCATAGTATCTCTCCTGGAATTCTAAGGATATCTGTTTATTTACTATTAGTATCTGCATCATATCATCATTCAATTTATACCCAGACAACTCTCCAAATTGAAGTATATTCGCAAGTCCCCCTTGAGGTCCTCCAAAAAAAAAAATCAGCAAACAGGGCACATACATTGGTCTCTCCATCAAGTCTGAAAACTGTAATCTCTGATGACCTAAGTAATTCTGCCAAAGACACAATGTATAATGGGAACAGAATCAGGGATAAAGGGCAACTCTGCCTCGTACCTCTAGATAGCCAAAATGGTTCAGACAGTGCACAATGAGTTTTTATCTAGGTATGTGAACCCTTGTATCTTGCAAACAACAGGTACAACAAGCTTTTTATCCCTACCCACACTTACGCAACATCTTCTGTAGGAAAGGCTATTCTATTCAACTGGAAGCTTTATTGCATGTAGACTCATGGGTACCACCTCCTCTTTCTCCAATCTAGCATCTTCAAAAATCAACAAATACCCAATTAGATTATCAAATGTATGCTGGCCCCTTACAAAACCTGTCTGACCATGGTTCAGTAGCATCAGACCTAATCTTGTGAGCCTGTTCATTAATATGGTCATGACCAATTTATAATCATGATTTAAGACTAAAACTGGCTTATATGAGGGTGGCCGCTCTTTATCATTCCTTTCCCCTTCTTTATAAATCACTATACAACTGCCTGCTTCCATAAGCATGGAAAAGAAACCTTCTTAAAACTCTAATATTTCATTAAAGAAAACGAGAAATAAGAACCAGTAGGAGGTCCCCAAGCCACTTACAAAGGTCAGGTGGTAGCCCATCTGAGCCCATTATTTTATCTATGGACTATCTTGATATCACCTGCCTAACCTCCTCACCCTAACGTACAAACAATCGCACACTTACCTGAACCCAACCCGTAACTTTCCACCACAGTGCTAAGAATAGCGAAGCCATAGAAATGGCCAACCAAATTCTTTCCTGAGGAAAGAATTCGCTGTTCTGCAGCTTCGCTATTCTTAGTGTTCGCTGAATAGTGTTCGATATCAGAACATTCAAAGTTTTAATACTTCGATGTTCTGATATAGACCCGACAAGTGAGGGTGGAAGACAGATCTGTTGTTCTGTGTGAGAAGGTCCATGCAGTGAGGCAACTTGTGACTACTGTCCCTTGACAGCTGGAATAACAGGGGGAAATAGTGCTGTCTGGGCCAAAAGGAAGTTACCAACAAGATTTTTGGAATGTTCTTGATTTTGTGAAGGTCCATGGGAAGAACAGAAAAGAAAGGAAATGCATAAAGAAGCATTCTCTTCCAAAAGAAAGACATGGTATCCACTTTCCAAGCCAAAGGACTTGGGACTCTGGAACAGAACTGAGGGAGTTGTCTGTTCAGACAGGAGGCAAAGAGATGCATTTGAATAATATCCCACCAATGAACTATGTCCAGAAACATATCGATGTGAAGTATACATTTGTGAGGGTCACCTGTAGATTGATGGCTATTTCCCAGGCTTGAAGGGCTAGTCCGCAAAGGAGATAAGACCTTGTGCCCCCTTGCCTGCTAAGGTACCGCATGATTCTGGTGTTGTCTGTAAAAACTGTCAAGGGACCTAGCAACAAGAGCAAGTGGAAAGCTTGAAGTGCCAGAATGAGAACTTTCATTTTCTTGACATTGCTTTGTGTCCTCTGTTGAGGTGACTAAAGACTTCAAAACCTTTAGGGTGCCTGGGGGCGTGGCCAAGGATGAACACAGGATAGCAGCAGATTTCTTCAGCTCCACCAATTTCATTACATTGACAGGAATTAATTACTTAAAAAATTAATTCTTGAAGTAATTTTCTTTCTAAATATGTTTGTTTTATATAGTTCTTGAACTATATCTAAAAAAGAAAGGAAATCTTAATAATATTCCTGTCAGAAATTACTTTGGAAATTTTCCTGTCAGTTTATCAGTCTGAAATGAGTTCCAGTAAGACAAATTCTCAAGACTCCAGCATCAAGAAAGAACTTCAGTCTCTGATAATTATAGTCCAGCAACTTACTGCTAAGATGGATAAAATGGATACTAAAATAGACACTTTCATAGAAAAACTACAAAACAAATAGACTTGTTACATATGGACCTGCAACAACAGAAGATCCAGATGACAGGCATAGAAGAAGCTGTGAATGACATGGAAAATAAAATACAAGAACAGGAAATCAACATTGAGTTTCTGCTGAAACAAAATACATTTACAAACAAAGCTGGATGACCTGGAAAATAGATCTAGGCTTAATAACATTAGGATTTTGGACTGCCAGAAAATATTGAAGGTAACAATATTACTTCTTTTTAACAACATGGCTCCCTAAAACTTTAGATTTACCAGAAGCATTCTCTTTTGTTATCGTAAGAGCACATAAATCTATAGCTAATACTAACTCTAACAAAACTATCCTAGATCAGTTATAGTTAGATTTCTATCATCTTTGATAAAGAGATGGTTCTTAAATCTGCTTGGGCTAAAGCTCCTGTTAAGTTTAATGAGACAACTGTGCGTTTTGACAATGACTATTCTTCCATGGTAATTGCTAAAAGAAAAGTTTTTCTGCCACTAATAAGGGAGCTTAAAAAAGCACAGTTTAAAACATACCTTCTGTTTCCTGCCAAGCTTAAAATCTTCCTTCCTGATGGTCCTAAGGTCTCGATGATTTAGACTCTGCTTTACTGTTTGTCAAAGAAAAAAGGATTTTGGATAAAATAGAAGAAATGGAATGGGCTAGTTCTTCATTAAAGAGATTGGCAACTGAAGCTTCCTGGAAGACTTCAGAGAAGAAGAAGAGACTAAAAACAAATGATTTGTTATATGTTTTTTTTCTCTCTCATCATTTTAGTTCATTATTATTCATTTTTGAATATAGTTCCTGCATTTCCAGAAAACCACAAATATTTTGGAAAAGATTTAATCAAAGTTATTCTCTATGTGCAAAGAAATGTTTTGTTTCATAACCAGTCAAAATGCCTGAGGATTTAATGGCAGGCTGTGACTCGATTTGTTTTTCTTTCTGAAAAAAGTAAGGTTAGTAATTTGATACATTTTTTTATCTTTACCTTTTTTTTTCCTTCTTCTTTTATTATTTTCTTTGTTTAAACAATGACATTCTATTTAGATTATGTAGTGGGTAAAGGGTGGGGGAGGGCAGGGAGAGAACAGTAATGAAAATATCATTAATAGAATAATAACATATTTATTTCTTGTAAAAGTTTACAAGTTCTTCAAATGCTATTTCTAATTATACTTTCTTGATTATACTGCTTATGCTTGTTTGTAAATAATCTGTCAAGCTATAACTAATAATAATCAGAACTAAATAAGAGTAAATAATATGTTTTATTTTTAACTCTATTAATATAAACAGTAAGTAACATTCCATTGTATATACTTCTTACAGCTTTCTTACATTTTTTATTTCTGCCTCACTCCCTTTTATTTTCTACTCTCTTTTTCTTTTCTTTATTAATATATAGAAATGCTTTAGACTGTGTGGGCACAGTGAATAATCGGATTTATATGAAAATTGAGTTGGGAGAAGAATGCTGAGTTTTATTGCTTGTTGGTAATTTTGAGTTTAATTTCACTTGCATAGAGGCTGTGATGATCTGTGGAATACATTGTGGAGGTTCTGTCATGTTTAGATGCATTTACACTGCTAAATGAATGTTTGTCACTAGTTTTAATAAGTTTCCGCCAAAATGTTAAGAGAGACAATCTGGGATGTGGGCTGTCTTATGCACAATGTCCTTGAGTTACCTCAGAATCTTCAAATCACAGAATTCTCACAGAGAAACTGAAAGCAGTTAGTATAAACACTGACAAGGTTATCACACTGACACACCACAGATTCAGGAAAAATACTCTGTTCATAAAATATGTCAGTTATAATGAGTTTAGATGATGTAGTTTCTTGTAGTAAGTAAATGTCTTATTTTAGAAGGCATAAAAAATGAAACATTTATTTAAATGTTTTTGAAAATCTACTTAAAAGCAGCATAATAATCTGTGTTAAAAATTTGTGTTCCAAACATATACTTTACTATAACTCATTTAATTCATCTGGCTGACAGGTTCAGTGCAAACTTCTCCCCCCCCTCCCCCCCAAAAGGAGAGATATCTATACCAAGCGATTGCAGCCCCCCAAACATCTTCAACGCCCAAGTGAGAACTGCTCTCTCCAAAGCAAAAAACAGCATCCATGGGACCTGATGGTGTCCCGGCTGTGTGCTCCACTTAACTCAACGAGAATTAAACCCACAGCTAGGACAGCTGTCTAATCATATTCTTACCTCTGGATACGCATCCAGGAGTGGCGACTGCAACTGTGGTCCCACTTCACAAAGGCGGTGCCTCCACCGACCCTGGAAATTACCGGCCCATTAGCTTGACAAGCCTTATCTGCAAAGCCATGGAGAGGATCATAATGGACCTCATAAATAAAGACATAGGGAATTTGCAGACTTTGGATCCATCCCAGTTTGGCTTTGTCAAAGGCAGATCATGCCTTCTAAACTTGGTTGACTTTTTCAAACAGTCACCAAAGCCATTGATGAGGGAAAGGCAGTCCATACAGCCTACCTCGATCTGGCGAAGGCCTTTGATACAATACCCCACTCGGTATCATTGAAAAACTCATCAGCTTAAATGTTAACCCATACATCACAAGATGGGTTGCAAACTGGCTGAGTGACAGAACCCACAGGGTCAGAGTTGCTGGCGCCATGTCAGACTCAAAGCCTGTCACAAGTGGTGTACCACAGGGCTCAGTCCTGGGCCCACTCTTGTTTGGCATCTACTTTTCTCAAGTACAAGCAAACACAGGAGGGTTAGGAGCTGACAAAGTTTGCAGATGACTGCAAACTGGTATAGTAGAAAACACATCTGACACAGATATCCTTCAGAAGGGTCTCACAGAAACGATAACTGGTGCCAGAGCCATGGCCTAAAGTTAAATGCCAAAAATGCATAGTCATACCCTTCGAAAAACAAGGTTACCCCTAGCTACCAAATAGGTGGCAATCCACTGAGTACAGAAGAAGTTATCAGGGACCTGGGGACCCATGTTGATAGTAGTCTGTCATTCGACACCCATGTAGCTAAAGTAGTTAGGAAGACCTTCTACATTGCCCACCTTATCATGAAGGGATTCTCATCTAGATCAAGGGAGGTCATAGTCTCCCTATACTCATCACTCATCAGACCAATGATTGAGTACAATGCCCCATTGAATGTATCTGACCCGACACTTGCAGCAGCTGGAGAGGCCACAAAAGTTCCTCACCAAAAGGATAAAGGGTCTCAAACATCTGTCCTATGCTGCCCGACTGAAAGAACTCCAGCTCTATTCAGTCGCACCGCTTGCTCAGAGGTGACCTTTGCCTAACATACAAGGCCATGTCAAACCCAGATTTGATGAATATGCTTCACCTCAAAAATCTAGATCCGTCAGAGCCACAAGGGCGGGGAGACTTAAACCTCGACAAGGCTATTAATAGGACGTGCTGGAGGGATAGATTCATCACCCAAAGACTCCCTATGCTGTGGAATAAAATCCCGGTATATGTGAGGCAGAGCACCTCGCTGGCCTTGTTCAAGAGAAATCTTGACCAATGGATGGGAGATCGCAGATATACCCCAGGGATTACCTCAGTGTCACTGCTCAACAGAGGCACAGCAAAATAATGGGTATAGTTCCCCATACTAAAGGGGTGGCATAAGCCACAAAACTATGGGCTAGGCTTGTAAATGCCCTCGGGCAGATAGCCTAGTATGAACCTATGAACCTATGAACCTATGATTGACAAACATAAATAATCTTATAACTCTATTCTGGAAGAAATGTCATGTGATATATTTTAAAGCAGTAGGTTAGCATGATTGTAAAATCTGGTTACTAATATGTGTTTGCTGTGCATTATTTTGTATAAAGCAGACAGATTTATTCTAGGGACAGCAAGTAGGATAGTGCTCTACTAACACACAACTCAGTGAGATCAGATATATATATATATATATATATATATGTGTGTGTGTGTGTGTGTATGTGTGTGTGTGTGTGAGTGTGATGGCTTTTTTTTCTGAGAATCTGCATAACTATCCAATATGATTTATAATAATTTCTATGAATACAATATTTTACTCTATTGACAAAATGAATGTTTGCCACAAGTTTTAATAAGTTTCCCGCCAAAATGTTAAGGGAGACAATCTGGGATGTGGGCTGTCTAATGCATAGTGTCCATGAGTTTACTCAGAAGCTTCACTCACAGAATTTTCACAGAGAAAAAGAGATATCCCTGGGTTGAGACTCTAGGGCTCTCCATTTTCTGGAGGCTGAGAGGCCCTGTCTGGGTGAGATTGGGATCCCTTATTAAAGAGATGAGATCCTCTGCCAGAGTAGCATTTGGGAACTGGAACTGGGCCTGTGAGAGGGGCTTAACAGGCACAGACTTAGCAGTTTTGGCTGCTTTAGCCCTGGCAAAGGCCTTTATAGACATGGCTGCAGGAGGCCTAGCAGCACCACGTGCTGGGGTAGAGACATCCAAAGGGATGGTGTCCGATAATTCTAGAGAACCACATTAGTAGGTAAAATTCAGAGGCCGATTCAACTAGGGTAGCAGGAGCCTCAGTAGTTATGGATTCGCTGAAGATTGACCGTGCTCGGTTTCGCCGAAACCGAGACACTCGGTTTGCTTAACCGTGGTTTCGCCAAAACCGCGGGCCGCGAGTGTCGGTCCTTTTCTTTGCGTTGTTTAACAATTTGAGGAGTCGGAGGATCCGACGGCATAAAGTAAGCAAAATCTGAGCCGAAAAACTGTTCAGCAAACTCCGACCGACGCCTAAGCGTCTCGGTTGAAGGAAGCACAGGCTAAACAGGCTGCTACGTCGTGGTCTGGGCCTAAACAAGGTAAGCAGTAAGAGTGGAAATCTTTATGAGGTATTTGTTTCCCACAAGTTAAACAGTTATTCACTTTTTCTGACATCGGCTGAGGCAAGAAAGAGTCCCCAACGGGGTACTTAGCTTTTTAGAAGTCTTCGAAGTAGTATTCGGTAGTAGTATCTCTGGATCTGACCGACCGGCACTTGCGAACAGCTTCTGCTTCGGGCGCCACGCGGCAAGAAAGACTGAGGAAAATGGCGTCGGCTGATGCCTTTATACCCGAAGACCAGCAGAGATGACGTCGGGTGAAGTGCGACACCAGCCGAGGCCAGACCCAGACTTTGGAATCCGGCCGACCGAAGGGCTGCCTGACGACAGGACAACCCATTTGTTAGGACTGCAGATGCATCCTTGAAGGACATCAAGCTTTTTATCCCTACCCACACTTACGCAACATCTTCTGTAGGAAAGGCTATTCTATTCAACTGGAAGCTTTATTGCATGTAGACTCATGGGTACCACCTCCTCTTTCTCCAATCTAGCATCTTCAAAAATCAACAAATACCCAATTAGATTATCAAATGTTTGCTGGCCCCTTACAAAACCTGTCTGACCATGGTTCAGTAGCATCAGACCTAATCTTGTGAGCCTGTTCATTAATATGGTTATGACCAATTTATAATCATGATTTAAGACTAAAACTGGCTTATATGAGGGTGGCCGCTCTTTATCATTCCTTTCCCCTTCTTTATAAATCACTATACAACTGCCTGCTTCCATAAGCATGGAAAAGAAACCTTCTTAAAACTCTAAAATTTCATTAAAGAAAAGGATAAGAACCAGTAGGATCCAACCATTACAAGGTATGTGCCACAGCCCATATTTTATCATGACAATTGTTATCATGCTAACTTTCCTAACGAATAAAATCAATTTAGAAGCAAGAAATGCATTTTTAAATGTTGAAACACTTAACAACCAAATTCTTCCTGAGGAAAGAATTGTGCTGCACTTACTATTCTTAGTTTTTAAATTTATGATTGACAAGCAAAAAATTCAAAGTTTAATTCTGAAATGATATGTATAGATCATTTTAAGCATGGAGCAGATTGTAAAATCTTGTGAATGGTCTTGCATGAGGCATTTTTTGTATAACTTGACAGCTGGAATAACAGGGAAATAGTTGTCGGCCAAGAGTACCAAAAAGTGGAATGTTCTTGATTTTGTAAGGTCCATGGAATGAAAGTAGGAATGTATAATGTAATTCTTTCAAAGATAGAATGGTGTGTGTTTCCAAGCCTAAGGTTGGGACTGTGGTAGAACTGTGGTAGTTGTGTGTGTTGTGGTGTGTAAGTGTGCATTTGAATAATATAATGAACTATGTCCAGAAACATGTCGTGTGAAGTATACATTTGTGAGGGTCACCTGTAGATTGATGGTATTTCCCAGGCTTGAAGGGTAGTCCAAATGCAGATAAGACCTTTGCACTTCTGAAGTACCGCATGATTCTGTTGTCTGTAATATTTGTCAAGCTCATATACAAACAATTGGAATTTTTGAAGTGCCAGATAGAATTTCATTTCTTGACATATTGTGCCTCTGTTGATGTGACTAATCACTTCAAAACCTTTAGGTCATGAAGTTAGAACATAAGCTCTAAAGCAACCGTGAAGTTCCTGAGATTGTTAAAGGGGGCTGGAAGGAACAAGTTTGATAGCTACCTGCTGAATCACCAATGAATCAGTTTGAGATAAGGCAGCAGAGGAACCAGATAGTTTAGCAGATGGCAGTTTTGAAGCCATTTGTCTGAGATGCCAATAAAATTTCTCATTAAAGCCTGGTCCAGGGAAGCATGAGTATGTACTACCCATTAAATCAAAGGGTAGCTCATGGCCACAAGACAGGACAAGGGAACAGAAAGAAAATAATTTGAGAGAGTTTAACTCTGATGGCATGAAGGATTAACTGGAACAGTTTGGATTCTGCAGCTCAGGGTATGTGAACCTAGATGGAGTCAACACTGACCTCATGAAGCTTGTAAAAAAGAACCTATAGCTGTTGGGTGAGGTCTGAAGCAAATCAGCTAGAATAAAGGAACCTGAGATGGAGTAACATTACCTATCTTGCTGTAAAATGAAGATCTGCTTATTTGGTTTGGGGTGGTCTGAAGCAAGAGGTCATCTAAAAGGAATTTTTCCTGGATGGAGTAATCTAAGGCATCAAAAGCTGGGTAAAATGAAGAACCAACTAGCTTGGTTTGGGGTGGGGTAGAAGCAAGATGTCATCCAGATAGAATTATCGAATGCCACAAAGCATAATAGGTGACCACTGAGCACATTTGGTGAACACCCTAAAGCAATGAAATTCCAAAAGGTAAAGCCGATTAAAATAGAAGGAGAAAAGGAAATGTTTTTTGGTGTGGTTAGAATAGGAATTAAGTGCCCTTTAGGTCCAGGAATGTAAAATTGGCCTAGGACGTATTAATAAAACAGAGTCTGATAAGATTGGGAAGGATGGCTCTATGAGAAATATGTTAAGAAAGGAATTTTCATTGTAGGTCTCCAAGACCTCCATATTAAAGAAACCAGACACTTTCTAATAAAACCTTAGATGATATTCTGTAACCCTTTAAACAGTTTCTGGTCTAATAATCAATAGCCTGGAAAATCATTGTTCTGCAGGTTTTCAAGGATACAAAATAGATAGGGTCTTTATTTCTAACCAGATGGTAACAGATTTAATTAATTCCAAAATCATTTCATGTCCTATATCTGATCATAACTCAATTGTTTTGAATTCATGATAAAAAATACTCATAATGTTCAGATCAAAGGATACCAGCATACTTAGCTCAGCTAAACGACTACAAAGAATATATACTTTCAGAAGTACAACATTTTCTAGACATAAATAATACTCCTGAAGTCTCCATTGTCTATGTTTGGGATGCCTTAAAATCATATCTATATGGACAAAGTATCAGATGGTATAATAACAAAAGGAAATCTTGGGATAAGGAATTGTTAGATATTCAAAGTAAACTGGACTCTTATAAACATAATAATAAAGAAAATATTATGGACAAGAAAGTTATTGAAGAAATAAACAAACTAAATGAGAAATACAAAGAAATTCTAACTCATAAAGTTAAAAATAACTTTAGAGAAATACAAGTTTTGTCTTATTCAATAAGCCCCAAATACTTACATAGACTCAAAAATAAAACAAAAGATTGAATAAACAAAACCATATCAAAGAAATCTTTTCTCTAAGGAAAAGAAGAATGTTTCTAGTATACCAGAAATACTGGATGAATTTAGAAATCACTTTCACAAGATTAACCATAACAACATTAACATGGAACCTAAAGATAAAATAAAGGAGTTTATAACCACAAACATGAATAAAAAGCTTAATAAACAACAGATTAAACTATTGGACAAGAGTATTTCATATACAGAAGTTATTACATAAATAAATAAGCTTAAATCAAACAAAGCACCGGTAATGATGGTATTATACCAGAGATATATAAAATCCTTTCTAAAACTACATATTCATTAATACATAAGGTTTTTATTCTGGCCCAAACTGAGTTAATATACATTTATTTCACCAATTTTAAAACCTAATAAAGATCCAACTAGATGTTCTTCATATCGACCCATCTCATTACTTAATGTTGATTATAAAATGTTTATGAGAATTTTTGCTGATAGATTGAAGACAATTATCGGCATTATAGACATAGATCAGACGGGCTTCATTGTAAATAGAAATACTTTTGATAATATAAGAAGAACTTTAACATTAATTGATTTTGCAAATAGGAAAAGAAAGATTTAACACTTATTAGTCTTGATATAGGTTCAGCATTTGATTCAGTAAGTTGGGACTATCTGTTTACCTTACTGAAATGCACAAATTTCTCTGATGCATTTGTAAATTTAATTGAGCATTTATACAAAGGAAGTCTGGCTTATATTAAGGTAGGAACATATGTTTCACAAAAATACCCATTCTTAAAGGTACAAAGCAAGGATGTCCACTTTCTCCACTATTATTCACTTTAGTAATGGAGCCTTGGGCTAATTTGATTAGAAACAGTACTGACATACAGGGTTTTGAAATAGAAGAAAATACAACATCAAAAATTCAACTTTTTGCAGATGATGTTCTAATTACATCAGCAGGATCTAATTCTTCTATGCAGTCTTTACTTGATAAAATGATGAATTTTAAAAGTATTTCTGGTTTAATATTCAATGAAGAAAAAACTAAAATACTACCTATATATACACAAAAAAAATACTCTCATTAGTGATTTTACTAAATATGTACCCAACTCAGGTCAGATAACTTATTTAGGTATAATACTATCTAAAGATATTAAATCTATTATATATAATAACTATAATACCTGTTTTCTTAATATACAAAATCTTTTTAATACCTGGAATAATATGTTTTTTACTATGGAGGAGAGACTTACAATTATTAAAATGATAATATTCCCCAAGATTTTATACTTAATACAATCAATAATACTTTCACCTACAAAAATAACTATCAAGAAACTGAATACACTAATGTTAAATTTCTTATGGGCACCTAATAGACCCAGGATTGCATTAAAGAAACATACTAATAGCTGGTCTCAAGGGGTATTTCTTTTCCAGACTTTAATTTATATATTATCTCTTCTATTATAAAAGTTATTACTTTATTAATAGATCGGTCATATGTCATAAAATGGAAAGATTATTGGGAGCTAATTAGTATGCACTTCATGAAAATCTCCTTAACACATAAAATATGATTATAAATAACTCCATGTTGTGGTTGCTAAAGGAATTTTGTACTTCACCTATTACACCTAAACATATGGTCTGTTACCCATTAAATATTATTATTAGTTATCAGAACTTTATATTCATGCACCCTAAGTATAGGGAATGGAATTTTATTGTATTCCTATAATTTATACTCAGGGTATGCTTATGTCATCTACTTCTGAAGGAGCTCATTTAGCTATAGATAATAATCTAAAGTACTGGTATCAGCTGATATCTGATAATAAAGTTAAAAATCTAGATTTCTTAAAACAAGAATTTGATCTAAGAGAAACTTGCTGGTTAGAGGTTCAGATCTTTAGACATCATCTCATTGATAGAATAGATCTAATGTCTATAACAGTTAAAGAATCTATTCCAAAACTGATTGATTACTTGATAATAAATTTACAGCATAAAGTTTCTGATAAAGGTAAACTTTCATATATACATAAAATTATCAGTAAAGAAACTTTTTACAATGTAGATTCATACTGGAATTATTTCACCTCTATTAATGGGGACCCACCAACTCAACAAGATAAACAATATATATTGGAATCTGCTTATAGAACTACATCTTCCATTGTCTGGAGACTTTATACATGGAAATTTTTGCATAGATCTTTTTATACACCTTTGATGATGAATAAAATTAATAATAAAGATAATCTATGTAAGAGATGTAATGTAGAAATTAATGCTGACTGGGCTCATATGTTTTATGACTGTATGAAGTTGAAAGAATACTGGAAGTCAATTAATGAATTTTTGCAGGCTCTTTTTACAGATAATTTCATTATTTCTAAGTCTCTTATATTATTCAACACACCTGTACCTCAATGTGTTAAAAAGATTAAGCTTCCCTTGTTATGGTCTATCCTAGCAGTGGCTAGGAAAATAATAACTAGAAATTGGATTTCAGATACACCTCCTTCGTTCAATGAATTTAAAAATGTTATGAATATAATGTGTCATATGGAAATAAGCACAATTAGAATGAGAACAACTAGAAAAACATCACATTTTATTGTATGGGATAATTTACAAAATTTGTTAAAAAATTCTAATTTCAATAGCACAGTATTTTAGTTTAATTAATTGATCTGATTGTAGTGGATGTCTTTGTAAATACTTTAGTTGTTTTGTTGAATATTATAATAATACCTATTTTTAATTATTTGTATAAAATTGTTATGATATTTCTCTTATATGTTAAAACAATAAACTTGTTTTGAAAAAAAAAAAAAAAAAAACCTTTAGGGTGCCTGAAGTGGTACACCACCCCAGCTCTAAAGCAACCGTGAAGAGTTCCTGAGATGGCTGAGGAGGCTGGAAGGGAACACTCAAATTGAGAGCTACCTGCTGAATCCACCAATGAAGTTCCAGTTTGAGATAAGGCAGCAGAGGAACCAGATAGTCTAGCAGATGGCAGTGTTGAAGCCATACTGATCTGAGATGCCAATGAAACTTTCTCATATAAAGCCTGGTCCAGGGAAGCATGAGTATGGTACAACCCATGAAACCAAGAGCCCTTAGAAACTCCCTGGCCACAAGACAGGACAAGGGAAGAAGGGAAAGAAAATAATTTGAGAGAGACAGAACTCTGATGGCAGGAAGAGAGGCTAGCACTGGAACAGTTTGGATTCTGCAGCTCGAAGGATGTGAACCTGAGATGGAGTCAACACTGACCTCATCAGAAGCTGGGTAAAATGAAGAACCTGCACTAGCTTGGTTTGGGGTGAGGTCTGAAGCAAGAGGTCATCCAGAAGAAGGATGTGATCCTGAGATGGAGTCAACACTGACCTCATCAAAAGCTGGGTAAAATGAAGAACCTGCACTAGCTTGGTTTGGGGTGGGGTCTGAAGCAAGATGTCATCCAGATAGGGAAATATCTGAATGCCTCGAAGCCTGCAAAAGGTGACCACTGGAGCTACCATTTGGTGAACACCCTTAAAGCCAATGAAATTCCAAAAGGCAAAGCAGAGAAATGAAAATGACGAAAGAGAGAAAGGCAAATGTTTCCTGATTAGAGTGTGGGTAGGAATAGGAAGGTTAAGTGTCCTTTAGGTCCAGGGAAACTAGAAAGGCCTAGGGACGCAACAGGGGAAACAGAGTCTGAAGAGAAGCATTTGGGAAGGATGGCACTATGAGAAAAATGTTAAGAAAGGAAAGATCCAGGGCAGGTCTCCAAGACCTCTCTTTTCTGGGAACCAGACACATTCTGGAATAAAACCCTAGACCTGCCATAGTCTGTGGAACCTGTTAAACAGTTCTCTGGTCTAACAGACCCTGCAATACTCCTGGAAAATGAGGGAGTTGTTCTGCAGGAGGTCAAGGGATACCGGAGAAGGACAGAAGGGTTTTCCAGGCCATAAAGTAACCCTGCCTGATAATGGAGATAACTCAAAAGAATCTGTGGTGATTTTTCCCAAACTGGGAGAAACAGAGAAAGCCAGAGGGACGAAGGAACCTGGAAGAGAGGAAGGGAAAGCAAAAAGTCAGATGGCCGCAGACTTGTCAGGAAAGGACTGTTTTTGGGGCCTAGCCATTTGAGTAGGCTTATCAGAAAATACACGCTTAGGAGCCTTCTTACCACTGGAAGACTGTCTAAGTAGTCTACACAAAAAGGTAGTCTCTTACTAGGATAGTTGCTGTGAAACTTGGGAATAGAAGAAACAAATATGTGCTTCATATCTTTCATGACTTTACTCTGGTCCTGCAAGGTCTTAAAGAACACTGCCACAGCAGTTCCAAACAGGTTTTGAGTATCCAGAGGAGCATTCGGTAGCTTTGCTTTAATATCATTTTGCAAGGCTTGAAGGCAAAGCCAGGAATAGCACCTCATCACACAGCCCTAGAGGAGGCATCTGCTGCATCACAGCTGCACTTTATAGAGTGACAAGCGACATGAGAAATAGAACTTAGTAAGGAAAGAGCTGAGGCCTTACCCTCAGAGTCAGATATGTCAGAGAGCGCCTTCACAATTTGGGAAGAGGAGACAAAATGTATCTTTTTATATGGGTCTGGTAATCTATAACCCTAAAGGCTAAAGTAGCAGAAGTGCATACATTCTATGCAATCCTCTCCAAAGCTCTACTGTTCTTGTCTGAGGGAAGGAGCTTAGAAGAGGGAAACAGACTAGAAGGCTTATCAGTAGACACACAAATCAATGCTGGATCAGACTAAGGACATTTGTACAAGAATTTGCAGGCATCAGTCACCTTATAAAGCTTGTCAGGCTTGTTAGGTACTGGAGGTTGGGAGTCTAGTGCTAGTAAGTAGCCGAGAAGGTATCCAACACAGCACCAAACACAGGAGGGGCAGCAGAAGCTTTAGAAGAGTCAATTTTTAACAACTTATCATACCTTTTCTGGACATCTGATACCTGGGAACAATGCTACTTAAAATGTTCCATCCTACACAAGACCATGTCTCTAAAGGATAGTTCCTCCAAAGGAGAATCAGGACTGACTGATTCTTCCTCTGACCCATACTCTAAAGGAGAAGGCAACTGAGAGGAGTAGGTTAAAATTTCAGCATCAGAGTCAGAATCTTCATCCGAGGAGTCAACGCCCCTTGCCCTTTTGTGGATAGAAGACTAAAGGGGTGCTTCAACGCCATCAAAGCAGTGAACAAACTTGAGTGAAATCTTGCCATTCCCTTTGTGGATCCCTGGTAGTTGGACACCACATGAATTCTGTCTTTTCTTCAAGGGGATATCCACCCTGACAAAATGTGGTACAAAAGGCCCCTGCCCGGATTCAATAAATGTACCTGGCACCTCTTACCTAACAAGGATCTGAGGAATCCATTTAGGCCCCTTGGAGATAATCAGCCATGATTCCCCCCCCACGATGACAAAACCAGACTGTCCTCCATGTTCTCATGTGTCTCAAGAGAGATGTCTGCTGAAGGCTAGACAACAGCAGGCTCAGGCCTAGATTCCTTGTCCTCCTCCTTGAGTGGCTCAGGGTGAGCAGATTCTGCCATGGTACCCTAGGTCAATAGCTTGAGATATTGGTTCTCAAGATAAATGGACAGGGAAGAAAGATGGTTATGTAAAATCTTAGGCGCAAAAGCCTGAAGATGAAATAGTGAGTGTGGTTGTGAGACACACCTAAGCAAAACAGGCATCTATCATGGCAGTCCTTATGGGGAATATACCTCCCACAATGGCATTTCCCTTTCTTGGATGACATGTAACCCACTGTAAAATATAAGAAAAAGAAAAAGGAACCCCAATGTGATACTTTGAATATGTAGGCTCGCTATAACCAGCAAAGTGAAGGACATTCAGACCGACGTATGATAATGGTGTTTGAACTGGTGGCAAAGAAGTTTCGGTTTGAGAGTGTACATATGTCACCTTTATGCCCAATGCTTGCACAAGGAGTATATATCTGACATACAACAACACTCCTAGTTAATAAAGACATTGATATACTGGCTGGATGTTGTGCTATCCTTGGCAAGAGATCCCAGAGGTGATGACTACTGCAACAGTGATCTGGAACTACATCTTATACTACTTTCTGCTCACTGTTTTCTCAGTCTAGCAGCTAGAATTCTCTGACAATGGGGGAGTCCTAAAAGAAAAAAATAAATAATTTAAAGCGCTCCTTTAAAGACGTCCACTTCTTGTCTAGTAACTCAGTTAAATGGGCCTCTGTAGCATTTATAACATTCTCATTGACATTTAAACCATGGTCCCTTCTACCATCTGCTAAATCATTTAGTTCTGATTGTAGTTTAGAAATGTGCATATTAGTCTGTCTCCAGTTTGATCTAAAATACTGCTTAATGATTTTTGCTATGCTTTCTTTCAGGTTATTCCCACCTTTCTATTAAATTACCTTCCTTTGTGGCCCTTTTTTTAAGTTTTTTCAACATTTCCCCCTGAACAAGTATATGCAAACTGATCCCTCCTCAAACAGTATGGCGGGAATCTCCAAAGTTAACTCTTTGGGACAACTTTGGATGTATCAATGTAAGCAACAGGGGTCAGTTATCAGATAGTACGGCTGATTGAGCCTCTAGGTTCATTACCACATACTGGTCCTCCACAGAAAAGTATTCCCTGTCCAGTCTGCCAGCAGTCCTAGACCTCCTAGACACAAAAGTGAATGCTGTTACAGCCATAGTTTGGTTTACCATATTCACTAATCCCAAGCTCCTCAGAAAGGCAGACACATTACTCCACAAATGGCTAATTCTCCCTTGTCTCAGTCCCTTCCTGACACCAGGCATACAGACCATCACATTCCAATCACCCAAGTAGATTATCATTCCCTCAGTAAAGTACACGGTATTAATTTCCCTAAAATAACTAATCTGAAATCCCAGAGGAAGGTACAAGGAAATGAAAGTTATTTTCTTACAGGCCATGATCCCTTAAGTGTTATACATCTCCTCTCAATGTCTGTTAAACTACCTTAAAATGAAAATTGTACAGTTCTTTTTATTAATATAGCTACCCCCTTCCTCCTGGCTCCCTTACATATGGAAAATACACCCGGTGCCCACTTGCTTTCCACTAACACCTTGCACTCTTTGGATCCCAAATGCATCTCCTGTAAAGCTACCACTGTTGGTTGGAACAATTCTATATATTTAAAATATCCCTCTAGATTAAACATTTACATGCCTGGAAACAGTATTCTGACACCTCTCCACTATCACAAATTGAGGTCTCTACGAAAGGCACATTATTATTTTACCACAGTAAACAAACATCTGTCTTATTAAAACTATATACACTGTACAATCATCACACCCCCTACCCACATAGCTTTCCACATAAAAGTCAACTTTATTAGTAATACAAATTGCAAACAAAAAAGAAGAAACAGAATTAAATAAACATTTTCAGCATCCAGGCAATTACTGCTTTCAATATTATTATCCAAATAAATAGTAGCCGAGTACATTGTTAGTCAACTGATCTAGTTTACGTTCCTTTTCCACTATAATGAAGAGCCCTCTTACTTTAAAATGTCAGTCTACCATCGAAATAACATTTCTTGGAGTAACATTTAACAACAAGCAATTCTTTCTGACTGCTTGTACTTGCATTGCATCCCTTTGCTTTACTTCTCACTGTACAAATAATGACTGCAAACAAAGTCTGTTCCGCTCAGACCTCATCTTTGTGATAACTTTAACCCACTCACATTCTACTGGCTTTATTTAAAACTGTTCCCAACATGTGAGAACTTCCTTCTCCAAACCAGTTAATTATTTATTAAAAGAAGCCATGTTATGACAGTTTCTTCCCTAGTCGACTATCCGGTTCAAAAATGGAAAGATTAATAATAATTTCACATCTGATGTTACCTCTGCACCTACTATATCTCAAACAGCATAAAATAAGTTTTTCAGCCTGGACAGGGCATGTCCCATTGTCTGGCCTGGGGGGGATAAACCAACAAGAGTGCAAAAATGCTTTAAAACACCATCACCACTGTTAGCTTTCCAAAAAAACTTCACTCTTTCCATCTACAAGTGAAAAAATTAACATTCTAAGACCCAGCATAAGGACATAGAGTACCTCCAAACACTGGACTTGTCTCAGTTTGGATTCGTCAAGGCTAGGTCATGCTTACCCAGCCTGGTGGAGTTTTTGAAAAGGTCAACGAAGCAATGGACAAAGGCAAAACAGTATACACCTCATACCTCAATCTGGCCAACATTTTGACATAGTTCCCCACTCAGGCATAGTAGAAAAGCTAAATAAACTGGGAATAAACTCCAATTAAACTCCAATATCACCTCCTGGACTGCCAACTGGCTCATAAACAGGATGCATATGATCAAAGTAGGGGAAGTTACCTCCACAAAGAGACCAGTCACCAGTGGAGTCCCTCAGGGTTCTGTGCTGGGACCCCTCCTGTTTCACATCTACTTTTCTGAAGTAAAAGCCAATACCAAAGGGCTCTGACTGACT
This sequence comes from Protopterus annectens, assembly GCF_019279795.1. Lineage (NCBI taxonomy): Eukaryota > Metazoa > Chordata > Ceratodontiformes > Protopteridae > Protopterus > Protopterus annectens. The sequence goes on along the minus strand of NC_056727.1, from coordinate 901,656,425 downwards.
AAGTTTGCAGATGACTGCAAGCTAGGAGCAGTCACTGACTCCCCAAATGACTTGCAGGAAGGTTTGTCTCAAATAACTGGTGTTAAAATCAAGGTATGAAACTAAATGCCAAAAAATGCATTATTGTACCCTTTGGGAAGTCATCTACCCAGGGAACTACCACATTAACAATATGCCCCTAAGAGCTCACCCAGTTGTTTGGGATTTGTGAACTTATGTGGACAGTGACTTAACATTTGACCAACATGTCTGTTGTTGCAAGAAAGTCCTTCTATATTGCACAGCTTATAAACAAAGGGTTTGTGTCTAGATGTAGGGATGTCACTGTCTTCCTTTACTCAGTCCTCATTTGGCCAGTGACTGAATATAATGACCCCTTTGGCATTTATCTTTCAAAACACATGCAACAACTGGAACACCTACAAAGATACCTTACTAAAAGGATACAAGGGTTAAATAACATGTCCTACATGGACCATTGCAAAGCTCTTTCACTATACTTGGTATCCTAGAGACTGGTAAGAGGTGACCTGTGTCTGGTATACAAGGCATCCTTTGATCTATTACTGATGGATTTATTGCACATCAGCATGTCAAGTGGCACCAAATGTACTCAGTCTAGGGATCTAAACCTTTTCTGCAACATCAACAGAATGGTTTGGAGGGACAGGTGTATTTCCCAGAGGATACTGTTGCTGTGAAACAGTCTTCTCAAGCACATAAAAGAAACCTCATCCCTGCCCATTTTCAAGAGCAACTTAGAGCTATGGATGAGAAACAGAAAATCTATCCCAGAACTGCTCTCTGTACTACTAATGGACAGATGCAGCTCCTAAATGGTTTATCCCATGCATGTGTTCCCTCAAATTATCTATGGTATGATCCTAGTTACTCTCAATTGGGCCAATATATAATTATCGACCATGGGATGGGTAAGGCCACTCTATAACCAAATGGGATGGGTTATTTTTAGAACAAAAAGGGAAACTGGTTAGGCATAAAAGGGCCCTTAAAGGCAACTAGTCTAGTAGTTACCTATGAACCCAGGCACTGCTGACTGCTCCAGCATTAATCATTATACTCCTACCCCTGTGCTGATTTATTTGCAGGCTTAGAAAACAAAAGAGAACGTAAACTTGCTTAGCTAACTCTGAACCATCTCTCCTTCTGCTATGCCTTCTGTCCTTACCACTGATGATCCTGATTGTTCTCCATCTCCCTACTGAATTTCCTTCACTTTGTCGTTCAGGAATTGTTCAGCCACAACTGAGTCCACAAAAGTCTTGCTCCTTTCTGGCAAGTGTAACCTAATCACTGGTAGAAACGTAGCATGCCACACTGCTGTGAAGGAAGAACAGTCATTATCAATGAACACATATTGATCCCCAGCCATACACAAACAGCCAGGCTTCCAATGTTTGCTTATTACTACTACTTCTTTAACTGCATAATTCTTCAGCTGTACTAAGATGTGCCTAGGTTTCCCTCCCACATGGTATACCCTATGCACTTGAGTCTGGTAGGCTCATTCTACTTTTACTGAATCTTAGGGGAGTCCTGTCCATCCCGCCAAATACTGCTGGATAAAGGTGATATAGTCCCCTCCCTCCTTCCTTTCAGGGACTCCCAATTACTTTTACATTCTTTTGTCCAGAATGATCCTTAAAACCAATTTGCTCCTTGAGGAGTTCTTCATATTTTTGATTCCAGGTCTGCAGGTTTGCATCCTCTTTCAGTAGTAAAGTAATTATCATCTCACTGTTCATTTAGGACCTTCTCTGCCTCCTCTCTCTGTTTTATTGCACCCTCAACAAAGGAGCCAAGCTTATTATTTATTTTCTGTAACTCCATCAATATTAGTTGGAGGACTGTTGTGATTCTCCAAGCCCTGCCACTTTGTCATAGAATTCGCACAGACCATCACTCCTCCTGCACAGGAACTAATCAGCTTCTGCTCATCTCTACATACACCACATCACTTGTCTTCCTAGAATTCCGTGATTTCTTAGACATGTGAGCCAAGACAACTTCTCCCTTAATCCACTTAAGTCAAACAAAGGAAATTAGTGTTACAAATATATTATCTCATAAGTAAAGGGACTGCATCCAGAAAAAAGGAGGTTATTACCTCTCTGTACGTCTTACTCATTACGCCAATAATTGAGTACAACGCCCTATTTGGTATGTACCTCTCCAAACACCTGCACCAACTGGAAAGGCCACAGAAATACCTCACAAAGAGAATCTGTGGCCTCCAACATCTGTCCTATGCAGACAGGCTCAAATCACTATCACTCTACTTGGTATCATATAGATTGCTCGTAGGTGATCTGTGTCTCACTTAAAAGGCAATATCAGACCCTGCCCTACTAGAGATGCTCCATATCCACAAGTCTAACTTCTCATGCATAACCCACTCGAAAGGCCTAAATCTAATATGCAACATCAACAAAACCTGCTGGCGAGACAGGTTTGTCTCCCAGAGGTTGCCGTGTCTTTGTCTCCCAGAAGTTGCCCTGTCTCTTGAATAGACTTCCCATACACATCAAACAGAGCACCCTCCTGACAATCTTCAAGTGCAACCTTGATGAGTGGATGGGAAACCACAAATCTGTCCCAGGGTAACCACCTGTGTCCCTCATTGACAGGGGGACAGGTGCTGACTGCATTTTCTTTTTTGGGGATAAACTCTTGGCTAGGCTTGTAAGGACCCCAGGGCCATTAACCTAGTAACCTCCAATGATCCTGTTAAAATGTATTTATTAGATGTGACGAGTCAGTCTAGCATCACATGCTAACCTTCCATACTGGAATTCAATACACTTAATTTCTGGCAACACTACAATGAACAGCTGGAATACAAATACACTACAAGCAAAGCTTTTACTGAGATATCTAAAGGCACACCTGACTACTAGTCTTCAATTTTTTACCACACTGTATATTCCATAACAGTTATCTTTACTTTCAGTTTCTTACTGTTTATTCTTTCACTTCTCTTCCTTTCCCTAACGCTGTTTTTCCTTCTCCAGTTCTCTTCTAATTTTATTCTCTTGCATATAGGATTGTGTTTTGTTCTGTTCCTAATTGTAAGTTATATTCTGTGGACCATTCTTCAATATAAATAAGGCAAAATTGACTGCAGCACTGATCAGTTTATGTATATGCTTTTACTCCTGTATACTCAGACTCCTGCATCGTAGCTTGGTATACATTGTTTTAATTATTTTGTTTTTGTCTTTAAATGCTTATTTGGAGTTATCTGTCTGAGACAGCACTGAAAATGGGACTTTCCCAGCTGAACATACATGGTTAACAAATGTAAATTGATAAATAAATAAATAAATATATTCTTTATCTATTTACTTACACTTTGTTGACTACATTAGTTCCACTAGTCACCTACTCTTCAGGGGAGATGTGATGTGGTATTCATACTGACTAGGGGAAATTTGGCCAGGATACTGAGGAATTTCGCCTACTGTTTTTTTAATAAGTGCCATGGGATCTTTAACAACCACCTCAACTACCACCAACTCAGGCTGATGGGACTTTGGTTTAGCATTTCAGCTAAAGGGCAGCATATTAAGGAGTGCAGCAACCACTCCCCATGCTGTATTGGAAAATGGAAAATGAATCCAGACAGCTGAGATGAGACTAGAACTCCATGGCCTACTGATTTTCCAGCATCAAACGATATTGTGCTACCTGCTGAGCAACTAACACTACACATTAGACAAATTATACAGAGCAAAATCCTTCCCTGCACTGCTCTGTCCAAACAGAAAACCATATTTACTTGAAGCCCAAGTGGAAGGCTTTTCAGTAGATCAAGGCCTCTCTATGGGTTGCAGCTGAAAAGCCAGGGAGAGGGAGGTGAAGGTAAAGGATCTGAACCAGGTTCTGAGGTTGGGCCAGCTGAATGAAGGGGAGGGGCATCCTGGCATAACAGAAAAGGTTATCACAACTGCTGACGGACTAGAAACCAAACCCACTCCCCACTCAACCATTGAGGGGAGGCAAGAATGACAATCAACTATGTCTACTGGTTCTACAGTAGAAGCAGAATAAGTGTGACAGGTCATGACCTCCAGTCAGTCAAAACAGAGAATAAAACTCATGGCAAACACTTCTAATCTGCCTTTCCAGGAAGAGAAGAGGAGGACTGACATTTTCCCTAAAAGGCTGAAGGACTGCCCTCAGGCGTACCCTATACAGATAGATCCAGTTTTGGGATATTCTAGCAGCTCTGACTGACTGACAAAATAGTCACATTCACAAGGATGACAACTGCTATGGAAAAAAACTTTGACAGCAAGCAGGGTTCTAGAAAATAAAAACACCCTAGAATTAAGAATGGTCCCCCCTGCACTGAAAAGGAACTACATTACAAATTACACATTGAGCCCAAAACAGGGTGGGCTCCAACAAACACTGATCCAACAGGAAGGAATATGAGCCCAGCTTTTAGAAAGAACAACAGTAGAATTTAGGAGCTACCTCCATCAGTAACCCTACACTGGAAGTAGCTTTAAAGCTAATAAAGAGGAAAATGACCCAGTGTTTGATGGAAAGTCCACTGAGTTGGGACACCATTCAGATCTAACACTGAGAGAAATCAAAAACAAATGCAAAGGCACCCCTGTTTCCACAAAGACTACAGAAAATCTCACTAATCGAGGTGTAGCATGACACTCACAGGGAAAAAAAAAACAACATTTCATGATACCCTGTAGCTACATGCAGGTCCAAAATCAGACCAAGCCTCTGTCTATACCCAGTCTACCAAGTCCAGGAGAACTGGGTTTTCAGCAGGGGAAAGGGCAAATGATGGGAAGAAGGGCACAAGCTTCTCGCTTACAAAGGGCATCCACTATGCAGAAGCCAGAAAGTACAGTTGTGTACACTTACCATAAATGTAGATGCTCGAGTGTATTCACTGTTGCAGTCATTACATTTGGGTAATCTGCTGGCAGGTTGCCCTCAGTCGGCCTGATTAACAAAGTCTTTGGTCCTGCGTCGGTTGCTGTCCCTTCTTCCATGACGTCAGGTCGTCAGGGGTATAAAACATGCAGCCAATGCCATTATATCAGTTTTCCTTGCCCCAGATGTCAGGTGCACCCCAAATGGGGAACAACAACAACAAAAAAAAAAAAATATATATATATATATGTAAGTATATAATTTAAAACACAAAAATATACCTCCAAACAAAAGCAAATACACCCAAAAAGGCTTTTAAGCATAGTAAAAGAATGGGGAGGTATAGTAAGAGAAAAACAGGGTGCTGGAGGGTGGGTAACCACGACTGCAACAGTGAATACACTCGAACATCTACATTTATGGTAAGTGTACACAACTGTACTATGTTCTTCGTGTTTCACTGTTGCAGTCATTACATTTGGGTAGAATCCCAAAGCTATGGTTGGGAGGATGGATTTATACAGCATTAGGAGCAGCTATAAGGCCCTGCAGGATAGCAGCGGCAAAGCCAGCTCTGGATTTAGAGAAGAGAGGTAAATGGTAATGTTTGGTAAATGTATGAACTGAGTTCTAGGTAGCAGCTTCTAGAGGGTCCCTGGTAGGAACCCCTCTGAGAAAGACTACAGAAGTAGATGCAGCCCTGGTGGATTGGTTTACCATGATGCATATAGCAGAAATTAATACAATGGCTTATCCATTTGGAAATAGTCTGCTTTGAAATAGCCTTTCCCTCTGCCCCTGCAGCAAATGACACCAATAGTTGTTCAGATTTTCTTAAAGAGTTCGTCCTGTTTAAGTACAATCTAAGTTGTCTGTGTAAATCCAATGAATGCAGAATCCACTCACCCTTGTTCTGTGGATTGGGGAAGAAAGTTGGCAAATGAATGGTCTGATTAAGAGCCACACTGGATACCACCTTAGGCATGAAAGATGGATTGGTCCTGAGAGCCACTCTGTTCGGATGAAAAATAATGAAAGGCTCTACTGCCATAAGAGCCTGTAATTCTGAAATCCTTCTAGCTGAAGTGACTGCTAAAAGGAAAGCTGTTTTCCAGGAGAGAAATTTTAGGCTCAAAAGGAGGGAGAGTGAGTTTTTCTAAAACAAAATTGAGGTCCCATGTAGGAGTTGGCGCTCTCCTGGGAGGTCTTAAATTTTTGGCTCCTCTGAGATACTGCTTTAGCAGAGGATGAGAGAAGAGGGGAGGTTCTGTGTTGTAATGAGCTGAAATGGCAGAAGCATGGATTTTTATGGATGAAAAAGACAGGCCCTTGTGAAGCATCTCAGTTAAGTATTGCAGAATCTAAGGAATATTGGGCATTGCTGTGCTTATTCCTTGTGATTGGTTCCAGGCACAGAATCTTTTCCATTTTTCAGCATAAGATTTTCTAGTACTAGGTCTTCTAGCCTCCAAAATGACATCCATCACTGGTTTGCTGAGGGATGCCAAGGGTGAAATTAGTACATTAGCCACGCTGCAAGATTCAAAGTTTGGAGCTGAGTATGCAGAATTTGGAAGTTCTGCTGAGACAGTAGGTAAGGTGTCTGAGGCAGGTGCCACGGAGGAAGGCATGACACATTACGCAGGAGTGGGTATCAGTGTTGGTGAGACCAGTCTGAAGCAATCAGAATCAGTTTTGGTTGGTCCTGTTTGACTTTTAGTAGAACTTTGGAGAGCAGAGGCAGAGGGGGAAAAAAATAGACTGATAGGTTTTTCCAGCTGAATGATAGAGCATCCACTTTCCAAGCTTTTTTTGTGATGAATTCTTGTGCAGAATTTGTCTAACTGATAGTTCTGGGGTGAGGCAGAAAGATCTATGTCTGGGTTCCCCCACTTGCATGTCAACATGTTGAAAACTTGTGGTTCCAGTTTCCATTCATGTGGGTCCATAAGATTTCTGTTGAAAACTTGTGGTTCTAGTTACCATTCGTGTGGGTCCATAAGATTTCTGCTTAGTTCATCTCCCAGAGTATTTAGCTTTCCTGGTAGGAATTGAGCTTGTAGTTGTATCTGATAGGTCAAGGCCGTGTTCCACAATGCCATGGCTAGTTTGCAAAGGGGGGTAAGAATGTGTACCCCCCTGCTTGTTTATGTACCACATAAGGTGGTGTTGTCTGTCTTTATAATTAGTTATCCTGGATAAAGGTAATCCTTGAAGGCTAGCATCTCTTTCTGATTGATATGCAGGTGCATTTGATTTGGGCTCCATTTGCCCTGAATGCACTTCCCTGCCAGATGAGCCCCCCCCCCCCTCAAGCATAGTCTGAGGTGTCTGTTGTCAGAGTTTGGGCGGCAGGGGGTGGAGTGAATGGCAGTCCCTTGTTTTGGTGGCAGCCCTCTGCCCATCATAGGAACTCTAATTGCAGGCAAGGTATAGTAGGAATCACTGTTTCCAGGCTGTGACAATATTGACTCCATAAACTTTTTAAGTACCATTGAAGTTTCCTCATATGCAGTATTGCATATGGAATTAGAAGAATGCAGGAGGCCATGAACCCCAAGGCCTGCAGAATTTGCCTTGCAGATAGCATGGTTTTTGTGGCCACCTGTTTGAAGTAAGTCATCCATTGAATTTGCTTTTCTGGCATAAGGTAAGTCATCTAGGCAGTTGTATTCAAGCTTGCACCCAGGAATGTAATTTTTTGAGAGGGTACCAGTTGTGATTTCTTTTCGTTTATGGTGTACCCTAGACAAGTTAGAACCCTTTTTACAAATGCCAGATGTTTTAGAAGAATGTCCTTGTTTTCTGCCTGAATTAGACAATCGTCCAGGTATGGATATATTTGAATATTTTTTTGCCTGCAAAATGCAATTACTGGTGTCAGGCACTTTGTGACGACCTTGGGTGCAGTAGATAAGCCAAAGGGCAGTGCAGAGAACTGGTAATGAAAGTAACCTGCTTTGAAGTGGAGGTATCTTCTGCAAGATTCCCTGATTGGGATATGCAGGTAAGCCTCTTTTAAGTCTAGAGTTACCAACCGAGCATCTTTGCCTAGCATAGGTAGTAACTGTTGAAGAGTCAGTATCTTGAATTTTGGAATCTCCAGAAATGTGTTTAGAGTGGATAAGTCCAGAATTGGACGCCATGCTTGGTCTTTTCTGGGTACCAGGAAAAGTCTGGAATAGAAACCTTGTCCCTTTTCCTCTTCTGGTACTGGTTGAATAGACCCCATGTTCATGAGGGACAGAACTTGTTTCTGGGCTTCTGCCCACTGATTTGGGGGCAGATCTGGCCATCCGTTTGGGATTGGCAACATGTGGAAGTTAAATCTGCATCCCTGGGATACTATATTTAAAACCTATTTGTCCTGAGTAATAAGTTGCTAGTTCCGTGCATGAAGTGCTAGTTTTCCCCCCAAAGGGGCAGCTAAGATGTAAGTGCCTGGTGATTGTAGAGGGAAGTCATTGAGACTGTTTACCATAGGGAAGTGCCTTGTTGCTTCCAGATTTGGAGGTGGAGGCACCCCATTGTTTTGTTCTAAAAGTTCCTTGTGACTGAAACCTGGAACCTTTGGAATGTCTTGATTTGACTTAAGCGTCTCTCGTGGGGACCGGAAAGGACCAGTTCTTAGTAGGCCAGTGCCTACTAAATCTTGGAGGTTGCACTTGTAAGAAATCTTTCACAGTTTGCATAGATTTAGCTTTATCTTCCATATTTTTTAACACTTCTTCGGCCTTATTACCAAAGAGAGGGTCCTGTTGTAAAGGAGCATCCAACAGTTTAGCTTTAACATGGTCAGGCAGAGTTTGCTCTTTGAGCCAAGCATGCCTTCTTAGCACAGATCCAGTTACAGCAGCCCTGCAAGAGGCCTCCAAGGAATCAAAACCACATTGCAAAGTATGTTTCCCAACTTGTTCAGCTGAATGCAATAAATCCTGCAATTCTTTATTTTCCACACAGTCAGAGATTAACATAATTTTCTGTTTAAGTAGTCCCATGATATGCTGTTGATATTTAAGCATATGAAATTGTCATTTTAAAGCCCTGATTGCCAAGGTTGCAAACGTGTAAACCTTCTTACCCCATCTATTCAGAGCCCTAGAATCTCTATCAGAAGGGGTAGGATTTTTGACAGTAGAGGCCTTAATACCCTTGGGACCCTGAGAAATGGTTTCAGGATCAGCAATAGGGTTTTTAAAAAGGAATTTGTGGGAGTCAGGAACCCTGTAGTATCTGTCTGGCTTACAAGGAGCTGGAGGCAGTGAATCAGGAGTCGTACTAGATTCTGAAAAAACATCATCAACAATGTCTAGAACAGGAGGTATAGCCAAAGGCCTATGCTGAGGAAGTAGAAGAAAATCCCAAAGTTTCTTTTTAGAGTCAGAGAAATCCTGACTTTCCCAGTGGAAATGTTTCCTTAAGGCATGTAAAGTTTTCCCAAAAGAAAAATCCTCAAGGGGAGAGGCAGAAGGAATGGAATCCTCTGCATCAGAGTCCTCATAAGTAGGAATAGACAAATCCTGTTCATTAGAAGAGTCAGAAGAAATAGAATCCTGTTCAGAAGATTCATAATCAATGTCTTGCCTAGGCCTCTTAGAAGGAGGGGGTTGGCTACCCCTGATCAGAGTAATTAAATCTTCAGCCATTTTGATCATTTGTTTTTTTAGGCATTGGGGCCTGCACATGTGGCCCAGGCGTCGGTTTTTAAGCATAGATTTAGATTTTGCCCTTAGTTTTGAAGATGGCATTGGTCTAATATACAAATCTGTAGACCTGAAAACACCCACAGAAGCCTGTGCCTTGCACAGCGGCTCCGGACCCATCTTAGGTAGAGACATCTGCGGGTTCCATAATTGAAGTATCTCATGGCATACCGGACTCTGAATGTGTCTCAGTAGATGCCTGCGAATCAGAAGTAGCGGGTATTAGGGATTGCGAATGAGCCTCACTGAGTACCGGCGACTGGCTTAGGAGAAGTGTTGTCGTCAGTTATGGACCTCGACGGTCTGTCTCTGTCTTTTTCTTTGCGTTTTTTAGGTATTCCGGTAGTCGGATTGCTAACCGACGACATTTCTGGATAGTTAAATCTTGAGCCAAAATATTTAGTAGCAAAAATATACCGATGTTTAACTGTGCGTTGATTAAATTTAGCACAAAACTGACAGCAAGGCACATTGCGGTCAGGGCCTAGGCAAGGAATACAGTACAAATGAAAATCCTTATGAGGTATTTGCTTCCCACAAGTAATGCAATTATTAACTTTTACTGACATCGGTAAGGAGCAAGAAAAAGTTTCCCCAACGGGGTACTTAGCTTTTAGTTGAAGACTTCGGTTCTGAAACTCGAAATTGAAAATTTCAGGAGTCGGCCGACCGGCACTTGCGAACTGCTTCTGCTTCGAGCACCGCGCGGCAAGAAAGACTGATGTAATGTCATCGGCTGCATGTTTTATACCCCTGACGACCTGATGTCATGGAAGAAGGGACAGCAACCAATGCAGGACCCAAGACACTGTTAATCAAGCCGACTGAGGGCAACCTGCCAGCAGATTACCCAAATGTTATGACTGCAACAATGGAACACGAAGAACATCAGTCCCTTCAACAAAAAATGGATGTTCCTCTATTTTGCACCTAGGGCAGGAAGGGCTTCCCATGGTGAATCCTAGGCAGGACAGCCATCTACTGATCACCCTAAAAGGAGTCAAAAAGGGGTCTCCCAATTTCCAGGCTTTGGTCACCTCTGCCTGGAGAGGATCGGAAGACTAGTAGATAAAAAATGCATACACCTCATCAAAAATGATGCCCAATCAGATACCCATGGGAAACCACAGCTACAAACTCTGAAACAAGGGTGCAAAGTCTTCCAAGAAATCCTACCCTCCTATCCACCTCCAAGAAGTGGGAAATAGGACCAAAGGACTCCTCACTATGGGGATGCTGTATCCCCAGCTCAAAGTGTGAGGTGAGGGAAGAATCCTTCCTCCATGAAGTAGAGAAAGTACAGTTGTGTACACTTACCATAAATGCAGATGTTCGAGTGTATTCACTGTTGCAGTCATTACATTTGGGTAATCCTGCTGGCAGGTTGCCCTCAGTCGGCCTGAATTCCAAAGTCCTGGGTCCTACGTCAGCTGTCGTCGCCCCTTACCTGACATCAGGTTGTCAGGGGTATAAAAGAAGCAGCCAATGCCATTTTCTTTAGTTTTTCTTGCCCCAGATGTCAGGTGCCCCCTAAAAGGGTAGGCAAAATTTATATCTATATATAAAATTACATGCAGCAATATGAAATTTACCTGCACCCACAAGCAAATACACCATACAGGTTGTATAAATCAGAGAAGGTAAGATAGGTTCCAACAGCAGAAAAAAGGGGGAATGGCGGGTGGGTAACCTGGACTGCAACAGTGAATACACTCGAACATTTACATTTATGATAAGTGTACACAACTGTACTATGTTCTTCGTGTTTCACTGTTGCAGTCATTACATTTGGGTAGATTCCCAAAGCTATGGTTGGGAGGCTGGAGCTAAACAGCATTAGGAGCGGCTACGAGACCCTGCAGAACTGCAGCGGCAAAGCCTGCCCTGGATTTAGAGTAGAGTGGCAGATGATAGTGCTTTGTAAAGGTGTGCACTGAACTGCAAGTAGCTGCCTCAAATGGCCTTGGTTGGTACTCCCCTGAGAAAGGCTGCTGAAGTGGCTGCAGCTCTGGTGGAATGTGGCCTAATGCCCTTAGGCACTGGCTTGCCATGGTATAAGTAGCAGAAACGAATGCAGTGGCCTATCCACTTTGAAATAGTCTGCTTTGAGATAGCCTTTCCTTGTGATCTTGCTGCATATGCCACTAGTAATTGCTCTGTCTTTCTGAAAACTTTGGTTCTGTCCAAGCAGAATCTAAGCTGTCTGTGTACGTCCAAAGAATGTAGAATTTTTTTCCCCCTTGTTCTGTGGATTTGGATAGAAAGTTGGCAGATGAATGGTTTGATTAAGAGCCACAGTGGACACCACTTTAGGCATAAATGTTGGGTTTGTCCTCAGGGAGACCCTGTCCGGATAAAAAATGATAAAAAGGTTCCACAGCCATGAGTGCCTGTAGCTCTGAAACTCGTCTTGCAGAAGTTATTGCTAGGAGCAGAGCTGTTTTCCAAGATAAAAACTTTATATCCGCCATAGCAACTGGCTCAAAAGGAGGCAGGGTGAGTTTTTCCAAGAAGCAGTTGAGGTCCCATGCAGGCATTGGTGATCTCCTTGGAGGCCTTAAATTTTTGGCTCCTCTGAGGTACTGTTTTAATAAGGGATGAGAAAAGATTGGTGGCTCTGCATTGTAATGGGCTGAAATGGCAGAGGCATGAATTTTAATAGATGAGAAAGATAGGCCTTTGTCCAGCATCTCAGTTAAGTATTGTAAAATCTGAGGAATATTTGGCACAGTTGTATCTGTTCCTTGTGCCTGGTTCCAAGCACTGAATCTCTTCCATTTTCCAGCATAAGATTTTCTAGTACTAGGCCTTCTGGCTTCCAAAATGACATCTATCACAGCTTTGCTGAGAGATGTGTTTTGTATGACTACATTATTCGCCATGCTGCCAGGTTTAAAGTTCTGAGCTGGCTGTGCAGGATCTGATTGTTTTGCTGGGATAGTAGATGCGGTACTTGAGGTAAGGTCCAAGCTGGGCATTGAGACAAGCTCCTTAATATTGGGTACCAGTGCTGGCAGGGCCAGTCTGGTGCAATCAGAATCGTCTTTGGCTTCTCCTGTCTGACCTTTAGGAGTACCTTGGGAAGGAGAGGCAGAGGTGGAAAGGCATATACTGACAGGTTTTTCCAGCTGAAGGATAGAGCGTCCACTTTCCATGCTTGTCTGTGATAAATCCTTGTGCAGAATTTCTTCAGTTGGTAGTTGTGAGGGGAGGCAAATAGATTCATGCCTGGGCATCCCCATTTCCTTGTTATCATGTTGAAGACTTGTGGATCCAGGTGCCACTCATGGGGATCCATGAGGTTTCTGCTTAGTTCGTCTGCCAGAGTATTTTTCCTTCCTGGCAGGAATTATGCCTGCAGATGTACTTGGTGAGTCAATGCTGTGTCCCACAAAGTCATAGCTAGTCTGCAAAGGGGGTAAGAATGTGTGCCCCCCCTGCTTGTTTATATACCACATGACCATGGTGTTGTCTGTCTATCAGAAGTTGTCCTGGATGAAGTAGGTCCTTGAAGGCTGTCAGGGCATTGTGAACAGCTAGCATCTCTTTTTGATTGATATGTAGATGCTTTTGGTTTGAGGTCCATGTTCCCTGAATGCATCTTCTTGCCATGTGGGCCCCCCAGGCATAATCTGATGCATCCATTGTTAGTGTCTGCCTGGCTGGGGATAATGTGAATGGCTGTCCCTTGTTTTGGTGACAAGCCTTTGCCCACCAACGAAACTCCTGTTGCAGGCAGGGAATGAGATTAATTATGGTTTCCAGGCTGTGGCAATGTTGAGTCCAAACACTTTTTAGGTACCACTGAAGTTTCCTCATATGCAGTCTTGCATATGGAATTAATAGGATGCAGGATGCCATGAAGCCCAAAGCCTGCAGAATTTTTCTTGCAGATAACTGGGCCTTTGTTGCTAACATGCTGAAATAGGTAGTCAGTTGCCTTTGTTTGCCTGGTGTGAGATAAGCCATCTGGGCATTTGTATTTAAGCTTGCACCCAGAAATATTATCTCTTGAGAGGGTACTAGTTTTGATGTCTTTTCGTTGACTGTGTACCCTAGGCATGTTAGAAGTTTTTTCACAAATGCCAGATGCTGTAAAAGGATGTCCTTGTTCTCTGCTTGAATTAGACAATCGTCCAAGTAAGGGTATATTTGTATTCCTCTTTGTCTGCAGAATGCAATTACTGGTGCCAGGCACTTTGTAAAGACCCTGGGCGCAGTAGATAAGCCAAAGGGCAGTGCAGAGAATTGGTAATGCACTGAGCCAGCCTTGAATCTGAGGTATCTTCTGCATATTAGTCTGATTGGGACATGCAGGTATGCCTCTTTTAGGTCTAAAGTTACAAGCCAAGCGTTCTTGCCCAGCATGGGCAGAAGCTGCTGCAAAGTCAACATTTTGAATTTTGGTATATCCAGGTATGTGTTCAGAATCGATAGGTCCAGTATTGGCCTCCAGACCTTGTCCTTTCTGGGTACCAAGAACAGTCTTGAGTAAAATCCTTGTCCCCGCTATTACTCTGGCACTTGTTGAATGGCCCCCATGTCCATGAGGGATGAGACTTGTTTTTGTGCCTCTGCCCACTGATTTTTTGGCAGATCTGGCCTGCCGTTTGCCTTTGGCAGGGTATGGAAATGGAACTTGTAGCCTTGTGACATGATATTTAGAACCCATTTGTCCTGGGTTATAATGTGCCAATTTTGAAATAAAAGTGCTAATTTTCCCCCTAAGGGTGCTGCCAGGTAATAAGTGCTTGGTGCAGGCAGGCGGAAGTCATTGGGGCTGCTTCCTGTAAGGTTGTGACTTGCCTTCTCCACTTTTGGAGGTAGAAGCACCCCATTACTTTGACCTGTATGAACCTTGCGCCTGGGATCTGCCTCTAGGGCGTCTGGGTCTGCCCCTTTGAGGTCTGTCTGACAGAGGAAAGGACCAGTTCTTTGTTGGCCAGTGTCTACTAAACCTAGGTGGCTGTACTTGTAAGAAATCTTTGACCGTTTGCATAGATTTAGCCTTGTCCTCCATTTTCTTTAATACCTCTTCTGCCTTAGCACCAAACAAAGTATCATGCTGTAAAGGTGCATCTAATAATTTAACTTTAACATGATCAGGCAGATTTTGTTCCTTTAACCAAGCATTCCTTCTAATTACAGAACCTGTAACTGCGGCCCTGCAGGAGGCCTCTAAAGAATCAAAACCACATTGCAATATATCCTGCATTTCCTTGTTTTCTGCACATTCAGAGTTTAACAACATTTTCTGTTTAAGCAATGACATGACATGTTGCTGATATTTGAGCATATGAAACTGACAGTTTAAGGCCCGTATAGCCAAGGTAGTAGATGTGTAAAGCTTTTTTCCCCATCTGTCCAGTGCCCTAGAATTCCTGTCAGAAGGGGTAGGGTTTTTTGCAGCGGAAGCCTTAACTCCCTTGGGACACTGAGAAATAGTTTCTGGGTCAGCAGCAGGGTTTTTAAAAAGGAATTTATGTGAGTCAGGAACCCTGTAATATCTGTCAGGCTTAACAGGAGCTGGAGGTAAGGAGTCAGGGGTAAGGCTAGACTCTGAAAACACATCACCTACAATGTCTAACACAAGGGGGATGGCAAGTGGCTTGTGCTGAGGTAGTAACAGGAAATCCCTGAGCCTCTTTTTAGATTCTTAAAAATCTTGGCTCTCCCAGTGGAAATGCTCCCTCATGGTATGTAAGGTTTCCCAAAGGAATAGTCCACAGAAGGAGAAGCTGAAGGTATGGATTCTTCAGCATCAGAATCCTCATGGGGGGAAAAGAATATTCCTGATCAGAAGTAATGGAAACCTGATCTAAAGATTCATAGTTAGTCTCTTGCCTAGGCCTCTTAACAGGAGGGGGATGAGAACCCCTGATCAAGGTAATCAAGTCTTCGGCCATTTTGAGCATCTGTTTGTTGGGCATGGAGGCCTGTCCACATGGCTCTTGAGCTTGCTTCTTTGCCTTTGAAGGAGCTTTAGTCTTTGCCTTTGAAGTCGGTTTAATGTATAGGTGTTTGGGTCTGAATACACCCTCAGAAGCCGGTGCCTGCTCAGCGGCTCCGGACCCATCTGAAGGTTTAGCATCCAAGGCTTCAATACCTTGAGTTTCCAGTGGCATGGCCGACTCCACGTGGGAGTTGGTAGTGGCCTGTGACTCTAAAGTAGCTGTCATCAGGGGCAGCGAAAGCGCCTCACTGAGAACCGGCAAACCGGCGACTGGCTTAGGAGAAGCTTCGTCGTCGGTTTTGGGCCGCGGGTGTCTTTCTTTTTCATTGCATTTTTGTGAACTCCAGTAGTCGGATGGCTTTCTGATGACATTTCTGGATAATTAAACCTGCTTCCAAAGTAGTTCAAAGCAAAATCATACCAACGCTTAATAGTGCGTTGGTTAAATCTAGTACAAAACCGACAACCCAGAAAGTTATGATCGGGGCCTAGGCAAGGAATACAGTAAGAATAAAAGTCCTTATGAGGTATTTGCTTCCCACAAGAAATACAATTATTAACTTTTTCTGACATCAGTTCTGGAGCAAGAAAAAAGTTTCCCCAACGGGGTACTTAGCTATATAGAAGACTTCGGATCTGAAAATCGAACTCAAAAATCTCAGGAGTTGGCCAACCGGAACTTGCGAACTGCTTCTGCTTCGGGCACCACGCGGCAAGAAAGACTAAAGAAAATGGCGTTGGCTACTTCTTTTATACCCCTGACGACCTGACGTCAGGGAAGGGGAGATGACAGCCGACACAGGACCCAGGACTTTGGAATTCAGGCCGACTGAGGGCAACCTGCCAGCAGGATTACCCAAATGTAATGACTGAAACAGTGAAACACGAAGAACATCCTAGAATGCTCCTATGATGACTAATCATGGACATCAACAAATCTGTAACAACTTAGGAACCCAAGGAAGAGAAATGTGAAGGAACAATAACAGAACAGGCAATGACCAAGCAGATACAACCTCCAATCCTGCTGACACTAATGAATGGCTCTTCTGTGATCAAGATTGGAGTCTTCCCTTCCATGAGACACAATGTGCCTAACATTAAGTACCACTGTCCTGCCTGATGAACATGATAAGGGCTGTACTTTCAAAGCGGTGAAGACACTGATGTCTAGGATGCTCCACTCCATGAAGATCTTGGCCAGATAAAAAATTCTCTTATTCCCAGACTTGGCAGAGGACTACAATGATGACTGAGTCTGCCAGCACAATGACTTTTCCCAGAATGTGAACTGTTGCAGAACTGAACCGGTTTGGCCCACTACTAGTACTGTCTCGCTACGCATGAAACAAAATAACCTTTGTTACCCTGTTTGTTATGTAACAAACTGAAGTCTGGATATCCAAGTGTAACAGGAGTGGCTCTGGTTTCAACTGCCTTTGCAAGGTTTGAAGGTTAAGTAACACTTCACCATGAAACTGCACTTACCCACAATGCCTCTGTGCTTCTCATCCATATCCAGCTCTGAGACAGTAGAAGCTCCTGCCTTATTCAATTTTTAGTTGATGAGCTACAGAACAGGAATCCTCATAACAAGGTAGAGGATACTGGAAGGTATGGGTGTGTGTGATAGATATTTTCGGTCAGATTTACCATTGTGGTAAGTATCCATAAAGTACAGTTTTGTACCTACCATAAATGTAGATGTTAGAGTGTTCACACTGCTGTAGTCATTACACTTGGGTTATCCTGCCGTCAGGCGGTCCCACAGTCGGCCCGAATTCCAAAGTCTTGGTCCGGCATCGGTTGCTGTCGCTTCTTCCCTGACATC
This sequence comes from Protopterus annectens, assembly GCF_019279795.1. Classification (NCBI taxonomy): domain Eukaryota; kingdom Metazoa; phylum Chordata; order Ceratodontiformes; family Protopteridae; genus Protopterus; species Protopterus annectens. The sequence continues at coordinate 901,639,015 of NC_056727.1, read as the reverse complement.
AGCGCGCCAGGGGTATATAAGATGCATCCGAAGCCATTTTCTTCAGTTATTCTTGCCCCAGATGTCAGGTGCCCCCAAGTAGGTAGGCAATACATATTGCTAATCAAAAACATACAATAAAAACAATACCTTCAGTTACCAGCAAATACACCCCAAAGGTTGTATAGGATAGAAAGGTATAGATAAGCCCAGCTAGTTCAGAGGGGATGGAGGGAGGGCAACCTGGACTGCAGCAGTGTGAACACTCGAACATCTACATTTATGGTAGGTACAAAACTGTACTATGTTCATCGTGTTACACTGCTGCAGTCATTACACTTGGGTAGAATCCCAAAGCTGAGGTTGGGTGGCTGGTCTGTAAAGAGTTAGGATTGGCTATGAGGCCCTGCAGAACTGCAGTGGCAAATCCTGCTCTGGATTTAGAGTAAAGAGGCAGGTGGTAATGCTTGGTAAAGGTGTGCACTGCCAAGTTGCCGCCTCCAAAATTTCCTTGGTAGGTACTCCTCTGAGAAAGGCTGTTGAAGTGACTGTTGCCCTGGTGGAATGTGGCCTAATGCTATTTGGGACTGATTTTCCATGCTGTGTGTAGCATTACCGAATACAGTGTCCTATCCATTTGTATATAGTCTGCTTTGAGATAGCCTTGCCCTGTGATCCTGCAGCATATGCTACAAACAGTTGCTCAGTTTTCCTGAAAGTCTTTGTTTTGTCCTAGTAGAAGCGTAGCTGCCTGTGTATGTCCAACGAATGCAGACGTTTCTCCCCTTTATTCTGGGGGTTTGGATAAAAAGTTGGCAAATGGATGGTTTGGTTAAGAGCCACACTTGATACCACCTTTGGCATAAAGGTAGGGTTTGTTCTTAAAGATACACTGTCCTGATGAAAATAATGCCTGTAGCTCTGAGACCCTTCGTGCTGAAGTTACTGCCAGGAGCAGAGCTGTTTTCCATGATAAAAATTTTAGATCGGCTGTATTGGCTGGCTCAAAAGGTGGTAGGGTCAGTTTTCCAAAACTAAATTGAGGTCCCAAGTTGGTGCTGGTGCTCTCTGGGGCGGTCTTATGTTTTTAGCCCCTCTGAGGTACTGCTTTAGCAAGGGATGAGAGAATAAAGGAGGATCCGTGTTGTAATGTGCTGAAATGGCAGAGGCATGGATCTTAATTGATGAGAAGGATAGGCCTCTGTCCAGCATCTCAGTTAAGTATTGTAAAATCTGAGGAATGTTTGGAACAAGAGGGTCAAGGCTTTGAGCCTAGTTCCAGACACAGAATCTCTTCCATTTTTCTGAGTAAGCTTTCCTGGTGCTAGGCCTCCTGGCCTCCAGAATGACATCCAAACAGCTTTAGAGAGAGGTGTTGTCTGTTTGACTAATGTATCTGCCATGCAGCCAGGTTTAGGGTTTTGAGCTGACCGTGCAGGATCTGATTGTCTTGTTGAGTCAGAAGGTGTGGAATTTGAGGCAAAATCCATGGTGGGCCTTGAGCCAAGTTCCTTAAGATAAGGTACCAGTGCTGGCTTGGCCAGTCTGGAGCAATCAGGATCATCTGTGGTTTTTCTTGTCTGGCATTTAGGAGTACCTTTGAAATGAGAGGCAGTGGCGGGAAGGCATACACTTTTAGGTTTTTCGAGCTGAACAGAAGAGCATCCACTTTCCATGCTTGTTTGTGATAAGTCCTTGTGCAGAATTTTTGTAGTTGGCATTTCAGTGGGGATGCAAAAAGATCTATGTCTGGGCATCCCCACTTTTGCGTTACCATGCTGAAGATTTGTGGATTCAATTTCCATTCGTGAGGGTCCATGATATTTCTGCTTAGATCGTCTGCCAGAGTATTTTTCTTTCCTGGCAGGAATTGTGCTTGTAGGTGAACTTGATACGTTAGAGCTGTGTTCCACAAGGTCATGGCGTGCCCCCTTGCTTGTTTATGTACCACATTACTGTGGTGTTGTCTGTCTTTAGTAGTAATTGTCCTGGATGTAGAACAGGGGTGTCCAACCTTTTGGCTTGCCCGGGCCGGATTGAGTGAACAGAAATTGTCTTGGGGCCGCATATAAAATATATCATATAGTTAACTCTTTCGCTGCCACAGGAGGCCAAAGTTGACCTCCTGGCTGTACTGTAGGTGCATTCGAACAATTAATAAATGTAATGAATGCCTAATATTTGCCTTAAAATTCTAATTCTCATTCTGATTTTAATTCTCTAATCTAACAGTTAACTCTAACATCTTAGTTAATATATAGATTTTTTTTAACAAATAAACAGATATTCACCACAGCACTTGCATTTCTCACTTGGAAAACCACTCCAGCAGTCCATCTACATACAGTGTCAACATTAGCAGTCCTACAATACTATAATCCACAAAAATAAGCCAACAAATTTGCAATAAAGTAAAGAATTCACATTACTGACTTAATAAAACAATTCTGAATAAGCTACAAGAGGGTCTCACCCAAACAAATGACTGGTGCCAGAAACATGGCCTCAAGCTAAATGCCAAAAATGCACAATCATCCCCTTTGAGGAGAGTGATGTCCCCACAAATTATCACATTAATAACAATGTTGTAAGCACGCAATCAGTCGTGAGGTGCTTGAGCACCCAGGTTGATAGAGACCTGACTTCTGACCACCACGTTTTCTCTGTTGTACGGAAAGCTTTTTACATGGCCCACCTCATTAATAAGGGTATCTCATCCAGGGACAAGGAGGTCATAACATCCCTGTATTCTTCCTTTACAAAAGCAATTATTGAGCTCAACACCCCTTTTGGCACGTGCCTCAGCAAAACACTGTGCCAAAAGAAGACTACAACCATTTCTGACAAAAAAAGGTCAAAGGACTGAGTTCACTTAGTTATCCAAACAGACTAAAAAGCTTCTTGCTCTCCTCTGTCTCTCACTGGCTACTATAAATTTCATCACTGGCTTGCTTTCCAGGCTAAGAAAGATCCTGCCTTGAGACTTTCTCCACCTCAGAAATACTGGTTATATTTAAAAGACTCACTACAAAGACCACAGCCTTCACTGCAACATAAACAAGCCACTTTGTATGGACAGGTTCTTGACACAAAAACTTTCAACTTCTGTAAAAAGCTCCACTCATTATCAAACAATGTAGTTCAACAACACTACAACTGAATGGATAGCCATGAATGCACTCCTTAAGTAAGTAGCATAGCCTTCATCAAACCGGAAGGAAAATCCACATACTAAACTTTCCCAGCTGGATGGCTAAGATCTAATATTGGTTACTCAAGTCTACTTGTCTAAGAAGAGGGGCCTATTTAACTAAGAATTCCATTTGCAAAAATATATTCAGTATACATATTAAATCTCTCTCTCTCTTACACACACACACACACACACACACACACACACACACACACACACACACACACACAAAAGGAGCCTCTACTTGTAAAATAGGCAACCTCAGTAATCACATAACACAGTCTCACTGATTGAAATTGTCTGGAAGTCAAAATATCTGAAAAAAAAATCATAACAGAAATGGATTCCTCCATGCAATTTCCCACCACCAAAAGGACCATCAATAAATCAACAAATAACTGCTCAGCAAAAATTAAATCAATAAGAAATCTATTACCTCTCTAAGATCATACTACATACTGGAGTAAACATATAGCTTCCCTCCAATCTAAAGCCATTTGATATTCAGACATTTTAATTTGTGCAGAAGTTATTCACAGACTGACCGTTTACTAAGCTGTAATGCTGACCATCGCTTTTGAAAAAAACAAATTCCCACACTTTGTCAATAGCTCAAAGTGAAGAAAGGATTACTTTTTTTTACTTACTATGTATTTATTTAATTTTGGAAAACATCTTTAAAACTGTTAAATTGATCACACACCCAGAAACACAGAAAAGTTATTGTGATAAGTAAGCCACAGACTGCTGCAAGAAATCAGTCACAGCACACTATGCTTACGCCCGAACCAATGAAGCATACCTGTCAATTCCAAAAGAATTAAAGTAGTGTAATAAGAAAGTTATTTGCAAGGTTACAAGGCAGTTTATATTGGAAATAAGTGGAGATATTAAAGACGCTCTGTTTCTCATAATTATGCTGAAAAGTCTTCCAAGGTAAATACAACCTTCTGATTTAGCATGGAACCATACCTCTCAACCTTAGAGCAAGAATTCTGGACAAAGCGACAAATATAATTGGGACACAGGCCCAAAAATAGTTATGCATCACAGACACCAATGAAACAAGTGCAGCTGCAAACATTATACATTACGCATAATGTTTCTATCCCATTATTGTCAGTTAAACATTATATGGCTCATTCAATCCTGCCTTCTTTTGCAACAAAGAAAACCATACTTTGAAATGACAAATCCATTAAAAATAATAAAAACACATTGGCTCCACATCCTGCAACTTCCTACCTGCAAACAACCACAGAGCTTTCACTGAAACTAGGTCTGCTTATTTCCACAGAATGACACCTCTCTCTAATTAAGTCTAATGGTATACAATCTACCAGGATCTGGACTACTTGAAATAAATTAAATTATGGCCTGTAAATTGCAAGTGCACTTTGTTTAATTAAACTACATTTCAAAGCCCACTTGCTGTATTTTTATAGTAACATCCAAATATCCATTTCCAGGTCACTTTACAAGACATTGGCAGTGGTAGACATAGCATCTTCCAGATCCCTACAGGACCACACTCATACTGCTAACATCGTCCATTAAATGTAAATATCCATCCACTGTAAATGGCAAGAAGCTATGTCCTAAAAAATCTATTTTTGGCATTCCTAGTACCCAAGTATCAGGTCTTGAAACAAAGAAACATATTCTCCACAGTTTATAAGTCTCTGTCTTTAATAATCATCTACTATTGCAGTACTCCCAACACAAACACACACATACACACTAAAACCCCCAACATTGAAAAAATGACATTGTGCCCACTTGATTTGCCAGTACTGATGATCCACCAAAGATATGCTTACTGTTGTCCAATCTACCACTGCTTAGAACCCACCAATGACAAGACAGTACTGGGTGATTTTTTTGGTTGTCAAAAAAAAACAATAAACTTTATATGCTACAGTCCCACATTACTCAGTCCATTACTGACCCAATAACCCTAGGCTGCTGTCTCCTTCTTAATCCCTGGGACTGCATTACCTTGGATGACTACTTTTATTTCCTAAGCAAAAGACACAAACTGGAAGATGAGGCAAAAATCCAGACATTCTTCGAAAATCCATACAATTGAGAGGTATGATTTCATATTCAATACAACACTCTCCCTATCAGAAAAGCTGCAATTTAATGAAAGTGTACTTTTAATGTAGGATGCATTTGTGAGCTAACTTTTTTCTATGTTAGCCTCTTTGTGCATGTGTCTCTCTCTATCTCTCTGTCATGCACACATAAACACACACACACACACACACACACACACACACACACACACACACACACACACACACACACACACACACACACATTCTGCTTTCATGCATGCACTCACTCACACCATACTTACCTATTAACACAGGTTAAGTGCTGTCTCTTTAAAAGGCAATGGCAGCAAATCCATAGATGAGTCCCTCTTCAGCAAGAACACACACATTGATTCTTTGGCACAAAATAATGGCGCAAACACACAAACCCTTATTTGGTGCAAAAAAATCAAAACTAGAAAGATGTTTTGGTGCATGCGCACACCGATGTTAGAGTTACAGGTCATGGCCGCGAAAAACACAACAAAAAAGTATTTTGGGGCATGCGTACATGAATGTTGGAGTTAGAGGTAGAGGGCCGCATGGCAGAGTTCTGAGGGCCGCAGGTTGGAGACATCTAATTAGAAGATCCTTGAAGGCTGTTAGGGCATTTTGAACAGCCAACATCTCTTTTTGATTGATGTGAAGATGCATCTGGTCTGTGGTCCACTTGCCCTGAATGCATTTTCCTGCCATGTGTGCTCCCCAGGCGTAATCCGAAGCATCTGTTGTTAGAGTCTGCCTGGCTGTGGGTTGGGTGAAAGGCTGACCCTTGTTTAGGTGACATGCTTGTGCCCACCATCGAAACTCCTGTTGTAGGCAGGGAATCATTGGTATTACTGTTTCTAAACTGTGAGAGTGTTGAGTCTAAACACTTTTCAGGTACCATTATAATTTCCTCATATGCAGTCTGGCATATGGTATTAGTAGTATGCAGGATGCCATGAATCCCACGGCCTGCAGAATTTTTCTTGCAGGGAGATGGGACTTTCTTGCCAGCAATTGAAAATATTGAGTTAGTTGAACTTGTTTATCTGGCGTGAGGTAAGCCATCTGGGCCGTTGTATTTAAGCTGGCACCCAGGAATATAACCTGTTGCGAGGGCCAATTTTTTACTTCTTTTCGTTTACTGTGTACCCTAGAGCAGATGTGTCCAACCTGCGGCCCTCAGAACGCTGCCATGCGGCCCTCTACCTCTAACTCCAACATTCATGTACGCATGCCCCAAAACACTTTTTTGTTGTGTTTTTCGCGGCCATGACCTGTAACTCTAACATCGGTGTGTGCATGCACCAAAGCATCCTTCTAGTACTGATTTTTTTGCACCAAAGAAGGGTCTGTGTGTTTGTGCCATTATTTCGTGCCAAAGAATCAATGTGTGTGTTCTTGCTGAAGAGGGACTCGTCTATGGATTTGCTGCCATTGCCTTTTAAAGAGACAGCACTTAACCTGTGTTAATAGGTAAGTATGGTGTGAGTGAGTGCATGCATGAAAGCAGAATGTTTGTGTGCGTGAAAGTAGAAGTGTGTGTGTGTGTGTGTGTGTGTGTGTGTGTGTGTGTGTGTGTGTGTGTGTGTGTGTGTGTGTGTGTGTGTGTGTTTATGTGTGCATGACAGAGAGACAGAGAGAGACACATGCACAAAGAGGCTAACATACAAAAAAGTCGGCATACAAATGCATCCTACATTAAAAGTACACTTTCATTAAATTGCAGCTTTTCTGATAGGGAGAGTGTTGTATTGAATATGAAATCATACCTCTCAACTGTATGGATTTTCGAAGAATGTCTGGATTTTTGCCTCATCTTCCAGTTTGTGTCTTTTGCTTAGGAAATAAAAGTAGTCATCCAAGGTAATGCTGTCCCAGGGATTAAGAAGGAGACAGCAGCCTAGGGTTGATGGGTCAGTAATGGATTGAGTAATGTGGGACTGTAGCATATAAAGTTTATTGTTTTTTTTGACAAACAAAAAAATCACCCAGTACTGTCTTGTCACTGGTGGGTTCTAAGCAGTGGTAGATTGGACAACAGTAAGCATATCTTTGGTGGATCATCAATACTGGCAAATCAAGTGGGCACAATGTCATTTTTTAAATGTTGGGGGTTTTAGTGTGTATGTGTGTGTTTGTGTTGGGAGTACTGCAATAGTAGATGATTATTAAAGACAGAGACTTATAAACTGTGGAGAATATGTTTCTTTGTTTCAAAAATTGATACTTGGGTACTAGGAATGCCAAAAATAGAGTTTTTAGGACATAGCTTCTTGCCATTTACAGTGGATGGATATTTACATTTAATGGACAATGTTAGCAGTATGAGTGTGGCCCTGTAGGGATCTGGAAGATGCTATGTCTACCACTGCCAATGTCTTGTAAAGTGACCTGGAAATGGATATTTGGATGTTACTATAAAAATACAGCAAGTGGGCTTTGAAATGAAGTTTAATTAAACAAAGTGCACTTGCAATTTACAGGCCATAATTTAATTTATTTCAAGTAGTCCAGATCCTGGTAGATTGTATACCATTAGACTTAATTAGAGGGAGGTGTCATTCTGTGGAAATAAGCAGACCTAGTTTCAGTGAAAGCTCTGTGGTTGTTTGCAGGTAGGAAGTTGCAGGATGTGGAGCCAATGTGTTTTATTATTTTTAATGGATTTGTCATTTCAAAGTATGGTTTTCTTTGTTGCAAAAGAAGGCAGGATTGAATGAGCCATATAATGTTTAACTGACAATAATGGGATAGAAACATTATGCGTAATGTATAATGTTTGCAGCTGCACTTGTTTCATTGGTGTCTGTGATGCATAACTATTTTTGGGCCTGTGTCCCAATTGTATTTGTCGCTTTGTCCAGAATTCTTGCTCTAAGGTTGAGAGGTATGGTTCCATGCTAAATCAGAAGATTGTATTTACCTTGGAAGACTTTTCAGCATAATTATGAGAAACAGAGCATCTTTAATATCTCCACTTATTTCCAATATAAACTGCCATGTAACCTTGCAAATAACTTTCTTATTACACTACTTTAATTCTTTTGGAATTGACAGGTATGCTTCATTTGTTCGGACGTAAGCATAGTGTGCTGTGACTGATTTCTTGCAGCAGTCTGTGGCTTACTTATCACAATAACTTTTCTGTGTTTCTGGGTGTGTGATCAATTTAACAGTTTTAAAGATGTTTTCCAAAATTAAATAAATACATAGTAAGTAAAAAAAAGTAATCCTTTCTTCACTTTGAGCTATTGACAAAGTGTGGGAATTTGTTTTTTTCAAAAGCGATGGTCAGCATTACAGCTTAGTAAATGGTCAGTCTGTGAATAACTTCTGCACAAATTAAAATGTCTGAATATCAAATGGCTTTAGATTGGAGGGAAGCTATATGTTTACTCCAGTATGTAGTATGATCTTAGAGAGGTAATAGATTTCTTATTGATTTTATTTTTGCTGAGCAGTTATTTGTTGATTTATTGATGGTCCTTTTGGTGGTGGGAAATTGCATGGAGGAATCCATTTCTGTTATGATTTTTTTTTTTCAGATATTTTGACTTCCAGACAATTTCAATCAGTGAGACTGTGTTATGTGATTACTGAGGTTGCCTATTTTACAAGTAGGGGCTCCTTTTCTGTATGTGTGTGTGTGTGTGTGTGTGTGTGTGTGTGTGTGTGTGTGTGTGTGTGTGTGTGTGTGTGTGTGTGTGTGTGTGTGTGTGTATAAGAGAGATATTTAATATGTATACTGAATATATTTTTGCAAATGGAATTCTTAGTTAAATAGGCCCCTCTTCTTAGACAAGTAGACTTGAGTAACCAATATTAGATCTTAGCCATCCAGCTGGGAAAGTTTAGTATGTGGATTTTCCTTCCGGTTTGATGAAGGCTATGCTACTTACTTAAGGAGTGCATTCATGGCTATCCATCCAGTTGTAGTGTTGTTGAACTACATTGTTTGATAATGAGTGGAGCTTTTTACAGAAGTTGAAAGTTTTTGTGTCAAGAACCTGTCCATACAAAGTGGCTTGTTTATGTTGCAGCGAAGGCTGTGGTCTTTGTAGTGAGTCTTTTAAATATAACCAGTATTTCTGAGGTGGAGAAAGTCTCAAGGCAGGATCTTTCTTAGCCTGGAAAGCAAGCCAGTGATGAAATTTATAGTAGCCAGTGAGAGACAGCGGAAAGCAAGAAGCTTTTTAGTCTGTTTGGATAACTAAGTGAACTCAGTCCTTTGACCTTTTTTGTCAGAAATGGTTGTAGTCTTCTTTTGGCACGGTGTTTTGCTGAGGCACGTGCCAAAAGGGGTGTTGCGCTCAATAATTGCTCTTGTAAAGGAAGAATACAGGGATGTTATGACCTCCTTGTCCCTGGATGAGATACCCTTACTAATGAGGTGCGCCATGTAAACAGCTTTCCGTACAACGGAGAAAACGTGGTGGTCAAAAGTCAGGTCTCTATCAACCTGGGTTCTCAAGCACCTCACGACTGATTGCGTGCTTACAACATTGTTATTAATGTGATAATTTGTGGGGACATCACTCTCCTCAAAGGGGATGATTGCACATTTTTGGCATTTAGCTTGAGGCCATGTTTCTGGCACCAGTCATTTGTTTGGGTGAGACCCTCTTGTAGCTTATTCAGAATTGTTTTATTAAGTCAGTAATGTGAATTCTTTACTTTATTGCAAATTTGTTGGCTTATTTTTGTGGATTATAGTATTGTAGGACTGCTAATGTTGACACTGTATGTAGATGGACTGCTGGAGTGGTTTTCCCAGTGAGAAATGCAAGTGCTGTGGTGAATATCTGTTTATTTGTTAAAAAAATCTATGTATTAACTAAGATGTTAGAGTTAACTGTTAGAGTAGAGAATTAAAATCAGAATGAGAATTAGAATTTTAAGGCAAATATTAGGCATTCTTTACATTTATTAATTGTTCGAATGCACCTACAGTACAGCCAGGAGGTCAACTTTGGCCTCCTGTGGCAGCGAAAGAGTTAACTGTATGATATATTTTATATGCAGCCCCAAGACAATTTCTGTTCACTCAATCCGGCCCGGGCAAGCCAAAAGGTTGGACACCCCTGCCCTAGAGAAATTAGCAACCTTTTTACAAACGCCAGATGCTGTAGAAGAATGTCCTTTGTCTCTGCTTGAATGAGGCAGTCGTCCAGATATGGATATATTTGAATTCCTTTTTCTCTGCAAAATGCAATTACTGGTGCCAGGCACTTTGTGAAGACCCTGGGCACATTAGATAAGGCAAAGAGCAGTGCAGAGAATTGGTAGTGCATTGTACCAGCTTTGAATATGAGGTATCTTCTGCAATTTTGTCTGATAGGGACATGCAGTATGCCTCTTTGAGATCCAGAGTAACAAGCCAAGCCTTCTTGCCCAGCATGGGTAGAAGCTGCTGTAATGTCAACATTTTGAATTTCGGAATATCCAGGTAAGTATGCAGAATTGAAAGGTCTAGTATGGGCCTCCACGCCTTTCCTTTCTGGGGACCAGGAAGAGTCTTGAGTAAAATCCTTGTCCTTGTTCCTGTTGTGGTACTTTTTGAATAGCTCTCATGTCCATGAGGGCTGAAACTTGTTTCTGTGCCTCTGCCCATTGATTTTGTGGCAGGTCTGGCATTCCTTTTAGCCTTGGTAAAGTATGAAAGTGGAATCTGTAACCTTGAGACACAATATTCAGGACCCATTTGTCTTGGGTGATTGTTTGCCAGTTTTGAGAAAAAAGTGCTAGTTTTCCCCGTAAGGGGGCTTCCAAAAGGGACGTGCTTGGCGTACGAAGGGGAAAGTCATTGTGACTGTTTCCTGTAAGGTTGAGACTTGTCCTCACCACCTTTTGGGGTTGAGGTGCCCCACTGTCGTTATCTGTTTGAGCCTTGGGGTTGAGATCTGCCTCTTGGGCGTCTGTATCTGCCTCTCTGTGGCCTGTCTGGCACTGGAAAGGACCAATTCTTTGTTGGCCAATTTCTGCTAAACCGAGGTGGCTGTACCTGTAAGAAATCCTTGACTGTTTGCATAGATTTAGCTTTATCCTCCATTTTCTTTAACACCTCTTCTGCTTTAACACCAAACAAAGTATCATGCTGTAAAGGAGCATCCAATAATTTTGCCTTAACATGATCAGGTAAACTTTGTTCTTTTAAACAAGCATGCCTTCGAATTACAGAACCTGTAACTGCGGCTCTACAAGAGGCCTCTAAAGAATCAAAACCACATTGCAGAGTATGTTTTCCCACCTGTTCAACTGCATGCAATAAATCCTGCATTTCTTTACAATCAGGAGCTTCTGTGCTTGCAAGCATTTTCTGTTTTAACTGAGCCATTAAATATTGTTGGTACTTAAGCATGTGAAACTGGCAATTTAAAGCTCTTACTGCTAAAGTTGCAGAAGTGTATACTTTCTTCCCCCATCTATCCAAAGCTCTGGAATCTCTGTCAGCGGGTACTGGATTTTTTGCAATGGAAACCTTAACCCCTTTTGGACCCTGGGAAATAGTTTCTGGATCAGCAGAAGGGTTTTTGTAAAGAAACGTGTGAGAGTTGGGGACTCTATAATACCTATCTGGCTTGGCTGGAGCAGGGGGCAAAGAGTCAGGAGATAAACTGGATTCAGAGAACACATCATCCACAATATCTAGCACAGGCAGAATAGCCAGGGGCCTGTGTTGAGGCAATAAGAGGAAATCCCTGAGCCTTTTCTTGGATTCTGAGTAATCCTGGCTTTCCCAATGGAAATGCTCCCTCATGGTATGTAAAGATTCCCCAAACGAATAATCCTCAGGAGGAGAGGCTGAAGGGATAGATTCTTCAGCATCAGAGTCCTCATAGGGTGGTAGAGAGTATCCCTGGTCTGAAGAGGAATCAGAGGAAATGGAAACCTGATCAGAGGAGTCATAGTCTGCATCATGCCTAGGCCTTTTCTCAGGAGGGGGATGGGAACCCCTGATTAGAGTAATGAGGTCTTCGGCCATTTTAAGCATCTGTTTCTTAGGCATAGAGGACTGTCCAGGAGAATTCTGTACTTGTTTCTTTGTCTTTAATGGTACCTTTGTCTTGGCTGTTGTTTTAATGGTGAGTTGTGAAGGTCTGAAAACACCCTCAGAAGCCGATGTCTGCTCAGCGGCTCTGGACCCATCTGAGGGATTAGTTTCCGTAGGCCCAATACCTTGAGTTTCCAGAGGCCTAGATGTCTCCATGTGGGAGTCAGAAGCGGCCTGTGGCTCTGAGGTAGCGGGTGTCAGGGGCTGCGAAAGCACCTCACTGAGAACCGGCGAACCGGCGACTGGCCTAGAAGAGGTTTTGTCGTCGGTTTTGGACCGCGGATGCCTGTCTTTATCCTTGTCTCTGCGTTTTTTCAGTATTGAGGTCGTCGGCTGATCCGACGGCATCGTATAATTGAACCTTCAGCCAAAGTAGTGCAAAGCAAAATCAAAACGTCGTTTTATAGTGCGTTTGTTAAATCTAGCACAAAACCTACAACTAGTGACGTCGTGATCAGGGCCTAGGCATGGAATACAGTAAGAGTGGAAGTCCTTATGAGGTATTTGATTCCCACAAGAAATACAATTATTAACTTTTTCTGACATCAGTCTGAGGCAAGAAGAAAGTTTCCCCAACGGGGTACTTAGCTTTATTGAAGACTTTGGATCTGAAATTCAACTTCGAAAATCTCAGGAGTTGGCCGACCGGCACTTGCGAACTGCTTCTGCTTCGGGCACCGTGCGGCAAGAAAGACTGAAGAAAATGGCATCGGATGCATCTTATATACCCCTGGAGCGCTGACGTCATGGAACAAGCAACAGCAACCGACGCCGGACCAAGACTTTGCAATTCGGGCCGACTGCGTGACCGCCTGATGGCAGGATAACCCAAGTGTAATGACTGCAGCAGTGTAACACAATGAACATCTTTCACATCTGATAAAGAAGAGGCCCATCACACGAAAACTGTCAAAAGAGAGTCCCTAAAAAGACCAAGTCAGTGTCCCAATATGTGCACTAGCCTTTTTCCACTGTGACCTCAAAACTGGTCTGTAGCTAGAAAACGAAGTCCAGTTTACAGTGGTTTAAAAAGGTACTTGGGAAACACCTTGTGACGAATACACAGATGTCATTAATGGTAGCATTTCAGAAACAAAACAAAACAAAAAAAAATGAAGTGGTTACCATTCTGGTGGATACAGTCTTAAGTGTCATGGAGATTTTTTGAGATGGAGCCCTTATCTGCCAAAATCTTGATGCTATTTGGACGGCGCAAATGAGATCTGCGTTAGTCAGGGAGAAGCAGGGCATTATAGGAAGGAAAGGTTCTCAAGGCTGGAGCACTAAATTTGCCAAATCAGATCTGAGTTTTGGATCAAAGACCCATATGCCGGATCAGGCATAATGAATGTATAGGATCTTTATTATTCCCACTCTGAGATCACTGCAAATCAAAGAAAGGGCAATAACTGATAGGCAGTGAAACACCTACGTCACTTTTTCTCTGAGATGTCCCAACCTTGGACCACACATAACTGCATAATAAATAACTACATATATCTCATACTTCAAAGACGCAGGAAACAAAAATTAGAGCACATGCCAACTTGACTCAGCATGCTTGAGTGCATGAGTGAGGCTTGAGACAGAGATTGTGGAAGTCAAAATAAGCCATCCCTACACCCCTACCATGTTGAGATCTTCACCCTCTACATCCATCTCGCTTTATTATTTTCACTTTGAGATTGCTGCACCTCAGATAAAAGGCCATCACTAACAGGGTATGTAACATCTGCTTTTCTCTCTCTAAGGTGTGCCAAATATGGACCACCAACTGATTAGCTTGTCACTATTACCATCTTACTCTAATTTGATGCGAGGAATGTTGCATGAGCAACTGTTGCCCGAGTTATTAGTCTTTAGCAAGTGTTTCTCTCATTATATCCTTGGTCAAACAATATATATCTTATTTCTGTACATCTACTGAACTGCACTAGTTTGCTGCTTTTCTTGGCTGGTTACAGAATAATGTCATGCAGGCATCTGTAAAAAGATTTTTCTTCACCTTTTATTGCTTTCCTTACTGGCATTGTTGAATGGGAATAGGTCCATATGCAGTAGAGGACCAGGAAGAAAAGCCTCAACATATATTGTACTTTTAACAATGCAGCAAAAAAAGCAACCAGCTGCAAATGTTGACACACACACACACACACACACACACACACACACACACACACACACACACACACACACATATCACAGAATTATACAAAACTATTAAATATGCTAGTTGGTGTAGTCTGTAGCTGTAAGCAGGTACACAGAAATTACTTAACAAAACCTGGTCAGCAGATTATGTAAAGTCATCTAAATACATCTTATTTATCCTGGCTCCAAGGCATAGAATAACAAAGTCTTGATTATGACCCAGATAATCCCAGACTGAGCGATAGTTTGGCTAATGCAGAAGACAAGCAGGTGGAAAATGAGAGTGTGTATCCAACCCTAGATCCCCCATTCTGGGTTGAGGGGTAGCCTCGATATGCCATTTCATTACCAACATGCAGAGGCTTGGAAGCAATGAAAATGTACAAAAACCAGGGGATATAGGCTTAGTGATAACAAGCCAGGGTCAGGAGCCCTTCATTAATATATGGGCAGAACCATGTGCATTCAAGGGAAGGGCACTGTAGAGCCTTCTAGGGAAGCAAGTGCCTACATCAGCAATCCCGGTGGTGGGGTTATGGCCATCAGAAATGTCCTCAGTGCCTGCACTGCTAGACACAGGCAGAGGCACAGAATACCTTCCTGGTTGCCTAGAAGATGGCCACTCTGATCATCTTTTGTCCTCATGCTGGAGACTAAACAGTGGCAACAGAACAAATGGGCTTCAAACTGACAGGAGAAGGACTGAAGAGTGGGAGGCACTGACAGAAAATAAACTCAGGAAAATATGTAGTTACAGTCAGAAGTGTAAAGGGGATATTAACACGTGAAAGAAAACAAAAGCTGGATAAACGCCTGGTATACACCTCAAGTGAAAAAAAAAATGAAAAGACCAATGGTTAGACCACAGCTGAAGATAAAAATGGAATAATCCACGTCAGGAAATAAATCACTTGCAGCTTCACAGTAGTGCCCTATATAAAACCAAAAGTTGTAACTGAGATGTAGTAGTCAAGGTAGGAAACTGTTCACTTGCAATTTCACATCACTTTATTAAACAAGAGTAAGCGCTTTCGCGATCTAAGTCAGCTGATCGCTTCTTCAGACTCATAAAAACAGTTAAAACATTGGTATTTAAAATATGGTTCAACCAATGAAAACACATATAGAACTATGACATAGACTAATTAAAATTGCATTTGCCTTATATTCTGCATAAGATGAAATAAAATATACATATAACAGACACATTTTATGGGATGTTAAGTAAAGTGTAGGAAAGACTGCTGAGAGGGGTGTGAAATGCCCTAAAAAACAGGAATGTATTATTATAATGTAGTACACTAGCAATGTGATGGAAATTATGGAAAAATGTGCTTAGTATTACAAAAAGGAATACTACAGAAAGGGGAACCAACGCTAGAGACTTAGGAAGAGGGTCAGTAATGTCTACCAATAGAGTTGGTTTGATTATAATAAGGTGCGTTATGAGTTAAAAAAATAAAATAAATAAATAAAAACTGACAGACGTGTGTATTCTGAGGGACAGCAATGAAAGGGAAGTTAGTAATACTGGGACTACAAGAAAAGGACTGGAATGAGTATGTGGAGTGAAAATGGAGACAGTCCAGAAGAAAACAGCATAACAGGTACTGTCAGGAGAAGTTTAAGGAAAGAAGAAAATGAAGAAAAGGCATGGAGAGGATGCTGCAGCTGTGAAAAAATCAGTTACAGAACTGTGGCGACAGTATGGTTAAACTCAGCATCACGATGTCACAAGACCTACCTCTTTTTTGGCTCTGTCGGCTTTGCGGAGATCTTGTCTTAAGTTCTCAATTTTCTGTGCTGTAACTTCTAACTCTTCTTCCTTATCTCTGAGCTGGCGGGAAAGTTTCTGTTTAACGGATCGTAATTCACTCAGTCTTTCATTCATTTCTGAGAATTCCTGCATGACTAGTTTCCGTTGACTGTGAGCATCCTTCAGTTCTTTGGTTTGAGATTTTAGTCTTTCATTAGACTCTGCCAATTCCTAATATAGAAAAATAAGATATATATCAGACTTTATACTGCCATGTTTTCACAGTTAAATAATTACAATCCTAGTGTAACACTTTAAGATACAGGTACTCTGCGTTCTATATGAAAGCAAGGAGCTGAATGACTTCATGACACACTTTCTCAATGTGATAGAATGTAAAGCCTGCATTCCTCTGTCCCTACCACCACAGGAAGCATAAGCAAGGATAAGGATAAAAGTAAAGTTAGCAAATAGTGCAAAGGAGGGCTTCTGTCAAGTCTACATGCTGCCTCCTAATTGGTTTCAAAAACATTAATGAGGGAGCAAAAGAAGAAAGACTTAAAAAAATCATAAGACACTCGGTTGTGAGAGATGAATTTTCTTCCCTGCAGTCAAGCTTTACTCACAGGGCTACTCCAAATAAAGATCTGTGAAAAAAAGAAGTTATGTACTCACCATAACATTCCATGTTTGATGTCCTTGATCTCGCCTTCCTTCTTGCTGTCTGGGTTCGGAGCCGATCCTCGGCTCGGACTCGGCCTTATACTACTGCTCAAGAGCTTTTACTGGCTCAAGGCTAGCCCCTATCCCAGCATGCCTTGTGGTAGTTACGCAGATCTTGTTTGTGATAACCCAACACTAGAACATAGAAATAGACAAAAGATATAGTCTACTTTACATATCCGATGACACCTACATATAAAGGTGTGATCCCTCCACAATAGTAATAGTAGCAGACTGAGACTAACCATAAGCTATGGTACAAAGGAAACCCAGCCAGTATAACCAATAGAACAAGGGATTCCTCTTGATCTCCAGGAATGGGGAATGAGGGTGGGATGCAAGCAGGAAGGCAAGATGAACAAACATGGAACGTTATGGTGAATACATAACTTCTTTATGTTATGTTGTCCATATCTCGCCTTTGTTCTTGCTGTTTTGGACAGCGTCCCCAGCACCTAATTCTTGGGTGGCTCACTGGAAAAAAAACTCTTCAGGACCGTGGAACCAAAGGATGCCCTGTTCCGGGAGGTCACATCTACTTTGTAACGAGTTATAAAGGTATGAGGATTAGCCCATTTAGCTGTTGCACAGATCAAATCCAAAGGTAAACTGGCTTGAAAGGCAATCGAGGTAGACAAGGCCCTTGATGAATGCCCTTTAATTTTCCCTGGAAATTTTTGTTTACGCAACTCGTCGACATATTTTATAGTGTCTGAAAGCCACTTTGATAAAGTCACCTTTGAGACTGCACAACCTCTTTTATTGTCCGCAAATTATATGAACAATTGGTCAGATTTTCTAAAGTCCTTGGTCCTGTGTAAATAGAAACAAAACTGTCTATGAACATCCAACTGATGAAGCTTATACTCTGCCTTGTTGCCATGATTAGAGAAGAACACAGGAAGCTCTATGGATTGATTCAAATTGTAGTCAGAACATACCTTGGGTAAGAAGGAGGGGTTAGTTCTGAGAGAAACCCGATCATTATGGAAAATCAAGTAAGGGGGACGAATAGATAAGGCCTGTAATTCTGAAAGAGGTAATTGCAACCAAGAAAAGAGTCTTCCAAGTCAGAAATTTGAGCAGACAAGAAGCAGATGGTTCGAAGGGAGGAAGAATCAGAGCATCTAAGACTAAATTTAGATTCCAGGGGGGAAGAGGTTCTCTTATCGGAGGTCTTAATACAGTAGTACCTATTAGGAATGCCTTGCATAACCTATGAGACATGATATTGGAACCCATTTCTCCCATATGGAAATTAGAAATGGCAGAAAACTGAACTCGGACAGTAGCTGCAGCTGCTCCTTAGTCAAAGGTTTCAGCAAGAAATTCAAGACTCTTTGAAATGGGAGCAGTAAAGGGATCAACCTGATTTTTGCCTGCCCAGCAAGAGAACCTCTTCCACTTACTAGCATAAAGTCTCCTAGTAGTGGACATATGGGAGGAAATCAAAATGTGTTTAACTGCTGGAGAAACATCGGGAAGCCTGGCTAAGACCGGAAGTGGAGAAACCAAGCTGTGAGCTTGAGAGTTTGAATGGAAGGATGGAGAGCCCCCGACTGATGCCTCAAAAGATTTGGCACTGGGTCCAGGATCCAAGGCTCCCCTTGCAGGTGAGGTCAAAGGAATGGAAACCATATCTGATAAAGCCAGTAAGGGGCAATGAGGATTAACTTGCAACCGAATGACTGTGCTTTCTGAAGAACCTTGGGGATCAGGGGGAAAAAGGTGGAAAGGCGTAAAGCAGTCCAGGGGGCCAATCGTGAACAAGTGCATCCCTGGGTGACTGTCCCGGTGGCGGGACTAGGGCAAAGTAGCTGCTGCATTTGTTGTTGAGGGGGGTGGCAAAACAGATTGCAGCATGGCTGGCCCCTTTGCAAAAAAATCAAGTCCGCAACTTCCTGCTTCAGGGACCACTCTTGGGGCATCAGGATAGCCCGGCTGAGCTTGTCCACTATCCCATTGGATTTCCCTGGGATGTGCATTGCAGCCAGAAAGCCTTGGGAAGACATCGCCCATTGCCAAACTCGTAGAGCCTCTCGACACAAGGGGTAAGACCTGGTTCCACCCTGTTTGTTGATGTACCATACAATCAACATATTGTCCATTTGAATTGCTATAGTCCCTGTAGGTAGAGAGTTCTGAAGTGCTTGCAATGCCAGGAGCACCACTCTCATCTCCAGGACATTGATGTGCAAGTGGTACTCGTGTTCTTGCCAAGTCCCTTGAACAGTCTGTCCCAGATAATACCCCCCCCCCAATCTGGGAAGCTTCCGTGGTCACTGTGGCTAAAGGTTGGGGGGGGGGGTAGGAACGGCCTGCCTATTGTCACCATAGACCCCTTTTGCAGGATTCCGTGATCAGAATCTGATGCGACATTGGTAAATCCTGGAATGACTATTGTGCAAAAATAAGCCACTGTAGAATTCTCATGTGGAAGCTAGCCATAGGGACCAGAGTGATTGCCACTGCCATAGAACCCAGGACCTTGAGGACAAAACTTGCTTGAATCCTTTTTTGTGTGAACAGCATGGCAAATTGGCGACAGATTGTTAATACTCTTTCTTGAGGCAGCTTTTCTATCATGGCCCTTGTGTCTAAATCTGCCCCTATAAAGGTAATATATTGAAAAGGCAACAAGGCAGATTTTTCGTAGTTTATGGTGAACCCAAGTTGAGAACAAGAGTGGATTGTGTATTCCCTCGCCCTGATTAGTTGATGCTTGGTGGTGGCAGTAAGGAGCCAGTCGTCTAAATATGGAAACACCCGGAATCCTTGACGCCTCAGGTGAGCTGCAACTACTGCCATGCATTTGGTGAACACACTGGGGGCTGTGGTGACACAAAAGAGCAGAGCTCTTAACTGATAGTGACTGTTTCCCAGCCAGAAGCGTAGATATCTCCTTAACCATCTGCCGATTTTTATGTGGTAGTACACATCCTGGAGATCGATACAACACATCCAATTGTCCTTTCCCAGAAAGGGAAGAACGGACTGCAGTGTTACCATCCAAAACTGACTTGTTCATCCTGCTGAGATCCAAAATGGGTCTCCAGTCCCCTGTTTTCTTTGGAACTAAAAAGAACCTTGAGTAAGTTCCGGATCCGATTTGGTCTGCGGGGGCTTCCTGGATGACTCTTTCTTAGCAACCTTTGAACCCCTAGGTTTGCTTGATCCCAAAAACTGGGTATAACATCTGGGATAAAGTACTGTCTTTTTTACAGGGGAAGTAAGGACAAGAGGATATTGTAACCTCCGGATATATTATGGAAAGTACCCATGTGTATCTTCTGTGATTGTCTTGACAGGCTTTTGGGTACAAGAATAATCTCCCCCGACTGTCTCCAGAGTCACACAGTCAGGCCTCCCTTCAGGAGGTATCTCTGTCGCCCTGATTCTGCAGACCCACCCTGCTGCGAGGTTGGCGTCTTCCATTGTTATTTCCCCCTCTGCCCCTGCGGGAAAATTATTCATGTGTGTCATGTGAAACTCCCTGAGATTTCCAGAACCACATTTTCCCGCTCTTCTAGCCTTTAGGATAGGGTCTAGATGGAGCAGAAAAACATACTCCCATGGCAGAGAGAGTTTTGCCATCCTGTTCACACCTGGTAAGAGTCCCTTTTACCTGAGGCCTGAACAGAGACAAGCCGTCACATGGGGCACTGGTAAAGGAAGAATTGAAGGGCTCCGCAAAATGACAAAGGCGCATCCAGGAGTGTCTGCATAAGGCTACCCCTGTGCCTGCTACCCTGCTCGCCCATTAGCTGCATAAGAAATGAGCCGCATAAAGGAGTTAACCACTGAAGTCAAGGTCACAAGCTGAGAAGCCGCCTTGTCCGAGGCTCCCACAACTGCAGGATCCTGTAAGGTATCTCCTAACTCCTTGAGGAGATTCATTTGAAGCCTTGTAAAGTGGGACAAATAGTTCAGTGACCTGAGTGTAAAGGTTGCTGAAGAAAACATACACTTCCCATATCTGTCCATCTTACGAGACTCTCTATTCGGCAGATGGACAGATGAAGACGTTTTTGCTAATTCCTTCTTGGTGGCTGCTGCCACCACCATAGCATCAACGGTAACACCTTTAGATAAGAAGAGCCTGTCTTCAGGGGCTGTAATAAATTTATTGGGCCTCCGCGGAACTGGTTCCATGGTGTCTGAAGAGCTCCACGCCTTCCGACTCACTATGTGCAATAGTGGGTCGAAAGGAGGAGATACCCAAGAGGTGGAGGGTCGGGAACCGAATGCATCCAGGTACACTGACTCATCTTCAGAAGTGGCAAGGGACTTCCAGTCACCCCTCTGTCTAAGGATTTCTAAGATGTCTGAAAAAGAGACATCTTCAGAGGGGGATCGTGGGGACCCTTCTGAGTCATCCAAGTCTGTGTCTGATGTCAAGGAGTAAGGAGAGTCCACATGCTTCCTCTTGCAAGTCCTCTTCTGAGGGATGCTCAGGGGAGGTTTTGGACGAGGTGGGATTGCCCAATGGGGCATCCTGGAGCACGGGTTCCCTACACTTGTTGCGGAGCGGAGGTTCAGAGGAGGACACCGGCACCGAAGACAAAGGCGCTAATGGAGCCAAGGGTGGAGCTGTCTCGGCAGACAGCACGCTCCTCATCACCTCGAAGGCATTGCGGTCCCATCCCGAAAGAATCTCCGGCTCCGAAGAAGCAGGATTCTTCCTCCGAACTGAGGGAGATGGCTCAGAGGCCGATGTAGGAACTGAGCTGTCCTGCGCTGAACCTCCGAGAGGGAGAGTAGGGTCGGACAAGGGGCCAATGCCGCTCCCCCCTCGGAGCCGACAAAGGGGCGTCAACTCCCAGATCCCTCGAAGAAGGGGGTATTGAGGAGATTGGAGCGGCAGTCAGAACCAAAACACCAGAGGAGGTTACTGGAACCGACGGTTCCACCACTAAAACTTCCATACACTCCGGCTCCGAACTCAGAGGAGTCAGAGGAGGAATTGAGACAGGTGTTGTTTGAGCTGTCAGCACCATTTCCATCTGGGATGGGCCCGAAAGAATTTTGGCTAATGCCGGTGTCCTAAGAAGCCTCTTTAGCACCCTCTCCACATCATTATCCAAGAGGCTTCTGGATGACCGAAAGGAATGGGATGAAGACTGGTGACTGCCCGCCACAGATTGTAATAATGGAGACTGTGGAGCAGACCACACCGGTTCCAAGCCAGGAGACCTGGAACGCTTATGGGACCTTACTGGCTCCGTAAACACAGATGGAGACATAGGTGAAGATGTCATGTTGGAACCGAAAGTCGGGTCCGACTTAGTCTGTGGTTTGCCCTTGTCCTTAGACGTTTCCGAACTCGGAGCCGAAGAGGATGAAGGCTTGACTTTGTCCAATTTTTTAGCTGGTTGAGTCCCCTCCATGGCAGTATCAAAGAGGCTCTAAAGTAAACCTCTCAAGATTAACTTGTTTCTTCTCTCCTGCAGAACTCGTGAACTAAAGGCATGGCAGATGGAGCACAAGTCCTGCAGGTGAACAGGTCCTAAACAATATATGCAACTCGTGTGCCTGTCCGTAAGGGACATCTTTTGGCAGCACAAGTCGCACTTTTTGAAACCTGAAGGTTTCGAATCCTTGGCAGTATCCTTGGACATAATAGAGAACAGCATTATGTACTAATACGAAAACTATACAATAACACGATTAATAGCACTATGTAAGCTAGACAAAGAGAAACAACTAGGCAATAACAGACAAAAATATCCTTTTGTTTTTTTAACAGACAGGGAAAAACAGAGAAGGGGGGAGAGCCTTTAAGTTAAATGGTGAACTCCCTACCTAAGGAGAGCCTCTAGCTTAAACGGCAACTCCTTACAGTTAAAGGAAAGGCAGGAAAAGGAAGAACCACCTTCTAATTTAAACAGGTTTGGAAGAGGGGAAAGGCCAGAGGAAAAAAAAAAATGGTTAAACTACACAAAAGCAAGTCACTCAGATGGGAAATGTATAGATAGAAATACGAAGGACAACTATCGCTAACAAAAATAGATAGGCTAAACTAGAATTTTGATCAAAAATATAAGACAAAAAACACTTAGCCTGAGCCAATATCTGCAATGTCAATGCTGCAAGTGGCAAATGAGATCTGGGTATCTACTGGTAGGCATGCTGGGATAGAGGCTAGCCTCGAGCCAGGTAAAGATCTTGAGCTATAGTATATGGCCGAGTCGGAGCCAAGGATCGGCTCCAAACCCAAACAGCAAGAACGAAGGCGAGATATGGACAACATAACATCACAAGTTACCAACAAAATAAAACCCATCTGGACCTCTCATTATATTTTAATGCATTATACTATTCTTTCTATCATCGAGTATTTCCTTCAGGCTCCCCGCTACTGACTACTACTTCAGTGCTTGCTGTTTAACTGACAAAAGCTTTTTCTACTTTGCCCCACATCAATACCTTTCTGTTGTATATATAGGTACTGTTACAGCACTGAAAGTTAACTGTGAAAACTGTTCATTTCAGACAATGGAGTTTTCAGGGAAACTTTCACCAAGCTACAGCAGCCTTGGAGAGGATTATATTAAATAAAGGAGTGGAAGGCAGAAGTCCTTCCACTGGGCGTTGGAAGTCTGTCACCCCTCCTCTAAACCACACAAGTACACACTGTGGGACTTAACCGATATAACTTACAAATCTATGTTTTTGTTATTCTGACTTCTAGTATACACAACTAAGACATGAAACCTTAATGTCCTTGGAATTTCCAATTTTGCTATCTTTTGAAGGCTTTGAAAGGTCCTAAAGGAGATTACCATTTAGGCAACAGTAGACAACATGAAGAACTCTGTGAAGATTGAAAGTATGTTTGCAATGGACAGCAGTACCTGCACAAACTTTTAATCACTATTAATTTCCTGTTGCTTCATATAAAGGAAATTACTGAGATACAAAAGCAGGTACAACCTAAGTCAAGAAGCAACCTCCTTCTAAGACTCATGTAAAACGTGATCACCAAGGTAACTGAACTATAGCAAATTGGTTCTATTCCCTGTCAAAACAAGAGTGCTTTACACTGTACTCTGGCCGACGACCGCGTAGCTTGGCAAAAAAAAAGTTGTTCCATTCCAACTAGTTTATAATTTGATTATCGATGAGGTGAACAAGAGAAAACTCTGTGGATGTGATATACCTGGACTCTGGTAAAGCTTTTGATATTGTGATACTGTGCCATAGAGGAGGTCAACAAATGAAAAAAAAATTAGCAGGAGGTGGGTCAAAAATGGAAAAGCAGAAAGAAAACTGGCTGTCTGATCAGAAGCATTCCCTCCAGTAGAGCTCTTTTGAGTGTCTACCTTTAACTCCCAGTGGGTGTGGCTTCAGCCTTTAAAAAATGAAGTTATTACATTACAGTTCTAACAAATACTTATTGACAAAGGTCATATATCAATACAATTTTGTTTGCCATCATATATGCTTCAAGATAAAACATTCTGATGCCTTGTGTGTGCATGGTTTTGGAATTATTAATGCAAATGTGAACAGGCAATATTTGACGCCTAGAGGAGCAGTAGGAGGTAACTGTAGAAACGCCTGTAGACATCACTCGGCTGTACTGAGTTAAGGGAACCTGGCAGTTTGTAAATGGCACTGTCACTTACGCCATATAATCCAAACCAGTTCATAGAATCGAAGCTGGCTATGACCTGAGAGTTCACTTACATTTTGAACATACTGGATCTAAAGATGCACCATACTAGGGTAAAGAACTTCAACTTTGCTGAATAATAGAAAATTCACTTATCCCTTATATTGCATGACCTCAGAATTAGTAAATTTAGAGCTTCAGGGGTGACAGCACTGCAAAGAGCAGTTAGTTTCAATGCTATTCTACTGTCAACAAGCTTGTTTCAATATAAGGCACTTGATGCAAGTACCTTTTACTAAATACCATGCACCAGGTTGCTACAGAAAAAAAGCCAGGGAAAAAAGTCTAAGGTAAACAAGTAAGCATTGAGACTAATCTTGTGTATTACATTTGGGTCAGACATCACTTTGGATTTGAAGCAAAATCAACTCATATGCTAATTAGAAGCACTAATTCAGTAATCACAGATGGGGAGGGGTGATCTCCACAGAGACCTGAGGTAACTTGCACAGTGGATGCATAGGTGGCAGCTTGGATTTATTAAAAAAGGATATAAAGTTATGGAGGTGGAGAAGGGAACCCACAGATACCAAACTGCTCTGACAGAGAGAATGAAATCACATAGGAAAAAAGGATTTGAGGAAATATTTACCAACAATGAATTCACGATATGCAAAATGCAAAGACAGAAGTGAAGTCTAACAATGTGCTGGGGTGCAGAGCACAGTGGGTGCCCTTCTGTAAATGCTGAGGTTATCCTCAAAATGTAAATGGGGCACTGATAAAGTTCCATATAGTGTACGTTGTACAGTTTAGATGACTATATAGACAAAGGGATATCATGTTGGTGAAAAGTGTGCTACGAAGAGCTACCAAAATGGTGAGAGCAATTGCAGTATTAGTTGAGACTTGAAAAGTTAGCCAGGTTTACACTAGATGGCACAAGAAGGGAAGAAGGGGACTATGACTTGGTTCGATGCACTGCACTGTTTGAAAAAGGAGAAATGTAACTATAAAGTAAACGTGAGGTCAAGTTAGACTTCAGAATCTACCACTTTGCCCAATGGGGTGGTAAGCTTATGGAATGTACTGTCTCAGACATTAGGTCATCGGAACAGTTAACCACTACATGGGATAGAACAAGG
This sequence comes from Protopterus annectens, assembly GCF_019279795.1. Classification (NCBI taxonomy): domain Eukaryota; kingdom Metazoa; phylum Chordata; order Ceratodontiformes; family Protopteridae; genus Protopterus; species Protopterus annectens. The sequence goes on along the minus strand of NC_056727.1, from coordinate 901,613,315 downwards.
AAAGGATGATACGATAGGGACAGGCAACTGAGCAGAAGCAACCTGCAATAACAGGACAGCCTTAAACAATGGGTTTTACTTCATTGGTATCTTTGTACAGTCTTTCCACTTTCAATCCTGTGTTAGTGTGAGGAAGATACATGCTTTTGTAAATAAGGCTGTGAGACCAGGGGGTTCTTCTTTCAAAAGTACAGCAGGTGAGAGTGGCAGTGGATATTTGCTTCAGATGCTAGAGTTTTTTTTGTGTAGAGTTCAGATACGATGAGGTCATGACAGTGGTTTCTTCTTTATATTTCACTTACTGCAGACTTAATCCATGTCTAATCAGAGAGATGAAGTCCTGACTCTAGGTTTCATAGTTTAAACTAACTGCATATAGGCCAGAAGCTAATCATAATGCAGACTCCAAACTGGATGAATAAACTAATGGTCCCATTCATGTACTTACTAAATTCTTGGATTGCTCCACAGAGATTCTTGAGCTAGTTATTCTCCAAACCCTCCGTTCCTCTTTTAGACTCTGAGAGGGATTCCAACTATTTTGCTTATCCACATCCTTAAAAAGCCATCTGAGAATTCAGAATATCTGGAGAATCACCTACACAACTTCTAACCTTCCTTTTATAAGTTAGGTTACAAGCAAGGTAGTATACATTTATTCAAAAGTATCCCTATCTGTCACCTCATGATCGCTTTGATACCCAACTAAGTCTAGATTTAGGTCTTAGCACAATACTGAGACAACCCTTATCTAGGCCGTAAGTGACCTACTGATGGTACGAGATCAAAGATTATACTCCCTCTTGGTCTTCCTTGATCTCATCTTCTGACATGATGGATCATGGGATCTTGAGTGAGCATCTTAAACTCTATCGTGGGTTCTTCAGATTAGTGATCAGCTGGTTTATCTCTTATCTTTCAGGCCACTCCCACAGCACTATGGCTGGATTAAATTGTTCTAGTAGCTACACTCTGGAATTTGGGGTACCACAATACTTCATCATGGCATAACTGTTACTAACTGTTATACGATAGGGTCTATGGTATAACAGCGATAGGGTCTATGGTATAACAGCGAACGATCAAAAGATTGAACGCTGTTATATCGACCACAAGAGAACGAAAACAAAAAAGATCGAACAGCCAGAACAGCAATTTTTTTCCCAGAGAAAATATTCGCTGTTCCCAAAAAAACAAAAAAACACACTAAACACTATTTTAAGTGGGGGGATTTGCCCCTCCCCCTACTTAAATATTAAATATACCAACTCTGAGATCGCACTACAGTGCCAAAAATGGCAAAGTGATGAAAGCGGCCAAGCGACTTGTTTCCCAGGGAAAGAATTTGCTTAAAAGCCGCTTCGTCATTTTGCGTTTTCGACATTTACAGTTTGACGAAGTCGCATTCGACATAATGCATCTTCGTTCTTCTGACAGGAACCCTATATGATAACCCCCCCAGAAAGAAGCCAAGGAAGAAAAGTATCTCTTAATACCATGCTGATGATGTTCAACTCTAACTTTCCCACACTCAGTAATTAATATCTAATTTCATTTGCACTAAAAAAGTATTTGGAATAATTTCTCATTTGGTTAATGTACAGTTGTTTAAAACACAACCAAGCAAAAACTGAGGAGATTCTGATTCATGGCATCACATGTCCACTTTGTCTTCCTCTCCTTCTCCCCTTATTATATTGGGGAGATCAACTAGATGATGTGTCACAAGTCTGCAGTCCTGAAGACGTTCTTGACGACAGGTTGACACTGAAAAAAATGTGTCAGCTATTGTCAACAGGAAAGTATATTTGGTTTGAAGAACATAGCAGAAATCTGGAATTTTACTCCTTTTACAGACCTTGTTAGGGTGAAACAAGCAAGTTGAATTATCTCGCTTAGGTTACTGCAATGCTTAATACTCAGGACTCTCAGATGGTGATCTGGTGTGTCTGCAGTATTCCACAACAAAGCTGTTAGTGGGCCACTCTCAGAGCTGCCACAGCATTTCCCCTGCTGCATGACATTCAATGGCTTTCAGTTACTGACAGATCACTATTTAAGAGCCTACTTCTGACATATTGAGCCCTAAATGACATGGGTGCTGCTTATATGAAAGAGCTGTCTTAGCCCTGTAGTTAGCATTCAAGCTTACCCTGAAAATGCCTATAATAAACAGAGTACAAAATGAGTCTAATGTATTTAAACATGTAACCTAAGTAATGGAGAGAAGGACTTATTTTAGTAAGTTTATGATGAACTGACTGAAGTTTTGCTGAACCTGAGTACTGGAAAAGTTGTAGAAGGTGATACTGTATTCTAACAATGGTCTTAAGCAGGTTTTATACAACATGACAATATTTGTCTCATCCCTTAATGAGACTGTCAAATATAAATCCTATCTACCTCAAAGACTTCTATCTAGTACTAATGACATGTTTGTCAAAGGACAGGGTCCTAGTGATTGTCAATCCTATAACTTCTGCAAGAACCGGCCCACATAACATTAAGGGTTCTCTAAAAATCTGATCACAAAAAAAAAAAATAAAGTACCTGACATTTGGGCTTGCTGAAATTCAAACTGATATTTGAATATCTTGTAGGTAATTGTTTACTGTTACATAATCATCCTTTGTAGCAAGCATGATACCAATCATGCAGTTATCAGCATATCTGTTGACTCAGCAAGATCTCATGACAGGAAATGTTGAACAAAGTAAGACTGAATAAATAAGGCCCCAAAACAGACCTTTGGGGCACTCTTGTTGTTACTGGGAGAAAATCAGAATGGGCTCTTTGAACAGTAATACACTGGGCGTGCCATTACATACATTACAACATTCTCATTTCCTATTATAGCAAAGTTGCTAGCTATCTAACTATAAAGAGGCTAACATTATTTCCTAACATCCTTTTAAGAGTACAGAATTAAATGTTTTAGTGAAATCTAAATACAAAGAAGAAACAGAAAGTACAGTTGTGTACACTTACCATAAATGTAGATGTTTGAGTGTATTCACTGTTGTAGCCATCATACTTGGGTTATCGGCCTGCAGGTAGCCCTCAGTCGGCCCAAATACCAGAGTCTTGGGATTTCTACGTCGGATGCTGTCGCCTCTTCCATGATGTTAGGAGTATAAAACATGCAGCCAACGCCATTACATCAGTTTTTCTTGCCCCAGATGTCAGGAGCCCACAGAATAGGAAGCTATTACATGGTGTGGAACACCTCCAGTAAAAAGTAAATACCCCTGCCATAAAAGATGGCCATAAAGAGGATAGGTAGAAAGGATAGAGAAAGCCAGGGGGTTGGGGGAGGGAAACCAGGACTGAAACAGTGAACACTGGAACATCTACATTTACGGTAAGTGTACACAACTGTACTATGTTCTTTGTGTTTTACTGTTGCAGTTATCACACTTGGGTTGATTCCCAAAGCTGAGGAAAGGTGGAGGCAGTCAAGAACTAGTAGGGCTGGCTACCAGGCCTTTTAAGACTGCTGTAGCAAATCCAGCTCTGGATTTAGAAAAAAATAGGCAAGTGGTAATGTGTGGTGCATGTGTGTACAGAACTCCAGGTTGCAGCTTCCAGGATGTCTGTGGTAGGGAACCCCCTGAGAAATGCTGCAGAGGTTGAAGTAGCTAGAGTGGAATGAGTTCTGATCCCCAGAGGGGTAGGTTTTCCATGGTGCTTGTAGCAGAAATGGATGCAGTGTGCTATCCATTTGGAAATGGTTTGCTTCGAAATGGCCTTGCCCTCTGCCCCTGGTGCAAAACTGACTAGTAACTGGTCAGATTTCCTGAAGGCTTTAGTCCGATCCAGGTAGAATCTGAGCTGCATCTGCACATCCAAGGAGTGCAGGATCCTTTCCCCTTTATTTTGAGGATTAAGAAAAAAGGTAGGCAAATGTATGAATTGGTTGAGAGACACACTGGGCACCACTTTTGGCATAAAGGAAGGGTTAGTCCTGAGGGACACCCTGTCAGCATGAAAAATAATGAAGGGTTCCACAGCCATAAGTGCTTGTAGCTCAGATACTCTTCTAGCTGAAGTGATGGCCAGAAGCAAGGCTGTTTTCCAAGAGAGGAATTTTAACTCTGTTGATGCTGCAGGCTCAAAGGGGGGGGGGGGTAGCTTGAGCTTTTCTAGTACAAAGTTAAGGTCCCAAGCACGGGTGGGTGGTCTCCTTGGTGGCCTTAGGTTGTTTGCCCCTCTCAGGAACTGTTTGATAAGAGGGTGAAAGAAGAGAGGTGGCTCAGTGTTGCAATGAGCCGAGATGGCAGAGGCATGGATCTTAATGGAGGAGAAGGATAGGCTTCCGTGGAGTAGATCTGCTATGTAATCCACGATTAGAGGTAAGGAGGGCAGTGCTGTGTCCTCTCCTTTAACAATACATTTTCCACTTATCAGCATAGGATTTCCTTGTACTGGGTCTTCTGGCTTCAAGAATGATGTCCAGCACCTGCTTGCTTAGGCTGGTCACTGGGGGAGAATTCAAGGAATAAGCCAAGCTGTAAGATTCAGGGTTTGCAGTATCTGTCCCTCCTGCTGGGTGAGGAGGGTTGGGATCTGGGGTAGGTGCCAGGGTGGCAACAGTGACAGGCTGCGCAGTAGTGGGTACTAGTGCTGGCGTGGCCAGTCCGGGGCAATCAGGATTGCCCTTGGTTTGTCCTGTCTTATCTTGAGTAGTATTCTTGTGAGAAGAGGTAGAGGGAGAAATGCATAGATTGAGAGGTTTACCCACTGGAAGGATATGACATCCACTTTCCAGGCACTGCTGTCAGGTGTCCTGGTGCAGAATTTGCTGAGCTGTTGTTTGTAGGGGGAGGCGAAAAGGTCCACCTCTGGGGTCCCCATTTCAGGGTTAGAAGGCTGAAGGTGCTGGGGTCTAATTGCCACTCATGTGGGTCTACTAGATATCTGCTTAAGTAGTCTGCCAGAGAGTTTTGTTTGCCTGACAGGAATTAAGCTTGCAGATGAATTTGCATGTCCAAGTCTGTGTTCCACAGGGCCATGGCTAGCCTGCAGAGTGGGTAAGAGTGGGTTCCCCCTGCTTGTTGAAGTACCACATAACTGTGGTGTTGTCTGTTTTTATTAGCAGGGGTCCTGGTGAGAGTAGGGATTTGAAAGCTGTCAGAGTGTGCTGATCAGTTAGCATCTCTTTTGTTTTGATGTGCAGATGAATTTGACTTGGGCTCCAGTGGCCCTGAATGCACCTGTTGTCCAGATGTGCCCCCCAGGCATAGTCTGATGCATCTGTGGTTAGGGTCTGGGTGGCGTGGGGTTGAGTAAAGGGAAGTCTCTTGTTGCAGTTGCATGTTGCTGCCCACCAAATAAACTCTGTCCTTAGACAAGGTATGATGGTTTCCAGATCCTGAGAATGTTGGCAGCAATGACTTTTCAAGTACCACTGAAGTTTCCTCATATGTAGTCTGGCATATGGAATCAGTAGAATGCAAGAGGCCATGAACCCTAGGGCCTGCAAGATATTCCTTTCAGATAGCTGGGTTCTTGTGGCCATTTCAGTGAAATAGCCTGTCAGATAAGCTTGTTTTTCTGGAGTAAGGAATGACATTTGGGATGCTGTATCTAAGCTTGCTCCCAGGAATACAATCTTTTGACTGGGGACTAGTTTTGATTTATTTTCATTGATAGTGTACCCCAGGGAGGTTAGCAGGTTCTTTACAAATGTCAGGTGCTGCAACAGCTTTTCCTGACTGCCTGAATCAGGTAATCATCCAAGTACAGATAAAATTGAATCGTTCTTTGTCTGCAATAGGCAATGGCTGGAGCCAAGCATTTTTTGAAGACTCTGGGAGCAGTGGATAAGCCAAAGGGAAGTATAGAGAACTGATAATGCATAGATCCTGCCCTGAAGCGTAGGTATTTTCTGCATGAGTCCCTGATAGGATGTGCAGATAGGCTTCTTTTAGGTCTAGGGTGGCTAACCAGGCATCTTTGGACAGCATAGGAAGAAGCTGCTGAAGGGTTAGCATTTTGAATTTTGGTACCACCAGGAAGGTGTTTAGAATGGAAAGATCTAGGATTGGGCGCCAAGTGTCCTCTTTTCTGGGTACCAGAAAAAGTCTGGAATACAACCCTTGACCTATTTGTTCTGCAGGAACAGGCTGGATTGCCTTTATGGAGAACAGGGACTGAATTTGGTTTTGCGCCTCTGCCCACTAGTTTGGAGTAAGGTCTGGGAACCGTTTTGGGGTTGGCAGTGAGTGGAAGTAAAATTTGTACCCCTGGGATACAATGTTGAGGAGCTATCGGTCTTTGGTGATGGAGGTCCAGTTTTTTGCATGATGGGCAAGTTTTCCTCCTAGGGGCACGAGAAATTGGGCAGAGGTGAGGATTGCAGTTGAGAAGTCATTGTGAATTCTTTCTGTAAGGGGGTGGCTTAGCACTCCCTGTTTCAGAAGTGGAGGCACTCTATTGCTTAGATCTCTGCATACCCTGAGACTGTAATCTGGGGGGTCTGTTTCCCATGGGTCTAGTTTGAGATGGCCTTGAGGGGGCTGGAAAGCCCCAGTGTTTCGAGGGGCAATGCCTACTGAATCTTGGAGGCTGCACTTGCAAAAATTCTTTGACTATCTGCATAGACTTAGCTTTTTCTTCCATCTTTTTTAGAACCTCTTCTGCTTTGGTGCCAAACAGATTGTCCTTGTTCAAAGGAGCATCTAGAAATTTTGATCTGACATGGTTTGGCAAGGTCTGTTACTCAAGCCAAGCATGCCTTCTCAGTACAGAACCAGTGACTGCTGCCCTACAAGAAGCTTCTAGGGCATAAAAGCCACATTGCAAGGTATGCTTGCTGACTTGGCTTGCAGAATGCATAAGCTCTTGTAATTCTTTATTTTCTGCACAGTCTGTAAAGGTAGATAATTTTTGCTTAATAAGTTCCATAACATGCTGCTGGTATTTCAGCATGTGAAACTGGCAATTCAATGCCCTAATGGTGAGAGTTACAGAGGTGCATACTTTTTCACCCCATCTGTCTAAAGCTCAGGAATCCCTGTCCAAAGGGGTGGGATTCTTGGCTGTACTTGCTTTTATACCTTTAGGCCCCTGGGAAGTTACCTCTGGGTCAGCAGTAGGATTTCTGAAAAGAAATTTGTGAGAGTCAGGGACTCTGTAGTACCTGTCTGGTTTCCTTGGAGCAGGGGATAAAGTATCAGGAGTTAGAATGGATTCCATAAAGATATCATCCACATCCAGAACAGGAGGAATTACTAAAGGTCTATGTTGAGGTAAATCTAAAAATTCTCTGAGACTCTTTTTGGACTGAGGATAAGTGAATTATGTGTATTACGTTTATATTTATTTTGGCTTCACAGTCTTCTATAATATTTTATGTTAGGTTGTTTTGCATAACGGCTAGACAACTTTTTGTCCAGGTATTTGGTATACATGCATATATGTTCATCTGTTGAGGCATTTTGTATTTATACAAAGATATTCTAAGATTTATATACTGTTTAAAAACATTTCTAAGCTTACATTCTTAATATTTATTTAAAAAAATATTTAATAATGTAATAATTGAGATAAAATGCTAACAGCATTGAGTCAATTATGGTTAAATGAATGTGATTGGAGTTTTTGAAACGTATTTAAGTGGATTGCACTTTGGGCGGCCACGGTGGTGCAGCAGTTAGCGTTGTCACCTCACAGCAAGAGGTTCTCCGGTTCGATCCTTGGCTGGGGTGCCTTCTGTGCGGAGTCTGCATGTCCTCCCTGTGGTCGCGTGGGTTTCCTCCCACATCCCAAAGACATGCTGTAGGTGGATAGGACACTCTAAACTGGCCTTAGGTGTGAGTGTGTGCATGTGTGTGCCTTCTATGGAAGGTTAGGTGCCGGGCTGGCAACTCAACACCGTAAAACTCCACTGCCAATCATGAGCAGACAGGTGATCCGCTGTGGCGATCCCTTACCAGGAAAAGCCGAAAGAAGAAGAAGAATTTAAGTGGATTGCACTTTGCACTAATTGTCCATTGAAGGCAATAGCCGAGGTACAAGATTTGTGCAGTAAAAGAGATTTCAGCTCTACCCATTTTGGTGTTTTTGTGATAATCCTGGCATTCCCAGTGGAAATGCTCTCTTAATGTATGAAGGGTTTCACCAAAAGAAAAATCCTCTGGAGGGGAAGCAGAGGGAATGGATTCCTCTGCATTTGAATCCTCATAAGCAGATAAAGGCATGTCTTCGTAATCAGAAACCTCAGAGTCGTCAGATTCTTGGTCAGTTAAAGCTGCTGGGGACAGGTCTCTTTTTCTCTTAGCAGGGGAAGGCTGGCTTACTCTAGTCAGCATAATCAGGTCTTCTGCCATTTTAAGCATTTGCTTTTGTGGCAAGGAAGCAGGTTCTTGAGTTTGGGTTGTCGGCTTTTTAAGCGTCGGTCATACTCTTGGCCTCGGTAGTTTAGACAGAACTGAAGACGCAAAAGAAGTCTTCGGTTTGTGTCAAATATTGCTAATGCGAAAAACTTCCTTGGAAGCCGATGCCTGCACAACAGCTCCAGATCCATCCAAGGTAGAGACATCCACAGGTTCGGTAGTCAAAGAGTCTCGCGGCATACCAGACTCTGAATGGGTCTCGATAGTGGCCTGCGAATCCATCGAAGCAGGCATCAGGGGCTGCAAAAGCAATTCACTGAGTAACAGCAAACTGTCGACTAGCTTAACAGAAGCATCATCGCCAGTTTTGGACCTGTGCGGTCTGTCTCTGTCTTTATCCTTACGTTTTTTCAGAAGATAGGTAGTCGGATGGTTTACTGAAGTCATTTCGGAATACGGAGATCGAGAGCGAAATTATTTAGTGACAATAAGGGCCTGACTACGAATAGTTCAGGTGTTGAACAAGGCACAAAACCGACAGGGAGGTACGTCGTGGTCTGGGCCTAAACAGGTGACGCAGTAAGAATGGAAATCTCGGTGTGGTATTTGCTTTCCATAGGCAAGACAATTGTTCATTTTTTCTGACATCGGTTAGAGCAAGAAAAAAGGATCCCCAATGGGGTACTTAGCTTTAGAAGACTTCAGGATGATTCAATTTGGAAACAAAAACTCAGAAAGCGGCCGACCGGCACTCGTGCGAAAGTACATTTGTGTACACTTAACATAAATGTAGATGTTAAGAGTGTATTCACTGTTGCAGTCATTACATTTGGGTAATCTGCTGGCAGGTTGTCCTCAGTCGGCCTGATTAACAAAGTATTGGGTCCTGCGTCGGTTGCTGTCCCTTCTTCCATGACGTCAGGTCGTCAGGGGTAAAAAACATACAGCCGACGCCATTTTATCAGTTTTTTCTAGCCCCAGATGTCAGGTGTCCTCATAATGGGAAGTAATTATATACAAGGCTACACCTCCAACAAAAAGCAAATACACTAGAAAGCTTTAAGCAGAGTAAACAAGAATAGAGGTATAGACAACAGAAATCAGGGGGCTGGAGGGAGGGTAACCAGGACTGCAACAGTGAATACACTCAAACATCTACATTTATGGCAAGTGCACACAACTGTACTATGTTCTTCGTGTTTCACTGTTGCAGTCATTACATTTGGGTAGATTCCCAAAGCTAAGGTTGGGAGGAGGAGTTTATACAGCATTAGGGCCAGTTATAAGGCCCTGCAAGACAGCAGTGGCAAAGCCAGCTCTGGATTTAGAGAAAACTGGTAAATGATAATGCTTGGTGAAAGTATGTACAGAGCTCTAGGTAGCAGCTTCTAGGATGTCCCTGGTAGGAACACCTCTGAGAAAGGCTGCAGAAGTAGATGCAGCCCTGGTGGAGTGAGATCTGATCCTCTGGGGGATAGGTTTTCCATGGTGCTTATAGCAGAAATAAATGCAATGGCTTATCCATTTAGAAATGGTTTGTTTTGAAATAGCCTTCCCCTCTGCCCCTGCAGCAAATGCTACCAGCAGTTGTTCAGATTTTCTTCGAGGTTTAGTCCTGTCCAAGTAGAATCTAAGTTGTCTGTGCACATCCAAGGAATGCAGAATCTGTTCCCCTTTTTTCTGTGGATTGGAAAAGAAGGTTGGCAAATGAATGGACTGATTAAGAGCCACACTGGAAACCACCTTGGGCATGGAGGATGGATTGATCCTCAGAGATACCCTGTCCGCATGAAAGATGATGAAAGGCTCCACTGCTATAAGGGCCTGTAATTCAGATATCCTTCTAGCTGACATAATTGCTAAAAGGAAAGCTGTTTTCCAAGAAAGAAATTTTAAATCTGCAGTAGCAGCTGGCTCGAAAGGAGGTAGAGCGAGTTTCTCCAAAACAAAGTTAAGGTCCCATGCAGAGGTTGGAGCTCTCCTGGGTGGTCTCAAGTTTTTTGCCCCTCTGAGATACTGCTTGAGCAAAGGATGAGAGAGGAGGGGAGGTCCTGTGTTATAATGAGCTGAAACAGCTGAGGCGTGGATTTTAATGGAGGAAAAGGACAGGCCCTTGTGAAGCATCTCAGTTAAGTATTGCAAAATCTGAGGTAAATTGGGCGCTGCTGTGCTCATCCCTAAAGATTGGCTCCAGGCACAGAATCTTTTCCATTTGTCAGCATAAGATTTTCTAGTACTAGGTCTCCTTGCCTCCAAGATGACATCCATCACAGGTTTGCTGAGGGATGATAAGGGTGAATTTAAGTGATTAGCCAGGTTGCAAGGTTCAATGTTGGAAGGTGAGGGTGCAGAATGTGGTTCTCCTGCTGAGACAGCAGGGAAGGGGTCTGAGGCAGGTGCCATGGAGATAACTGCGACACACTGCGCAGGAAGGGGTACCAGTGTTGGAGCGGCCAGTCTGGAGCAATCAAAATCATCCTTGGTTTGTCCTGTTTGACTTTTAGTAGAACTTTGGAGAGCAGAGGCAGAGGGGGGGAAGGAGTGGACTGACAGGTTTTTCCAGCTGAAGGACAGAGCATCCACTTTCCAGGCTTGTTTGTGGGGAGTCCTTGTGCAAAACTTGTCCACCTGGTAGTTCTGGGGTGAGGCAAATAGATCTATGTCTGGGCTCCCCCATTCGCTTGTCAACATGTTGAAAATCTGTGGTTCCAGTTTCCACTCGTGTGGGTCCATGATGTTTCTGCTTAGTCCGTCTGCCAGTGTATTCAATTTTCCTGGCAGGAATTGAGCTTGTAGATGCACTTGATAGCTCAAGGTTGTGTTACACAATGCCATGGCTAGTGTGCAGAGGGTGTAGGAATGTGTACCCCCCTTGCTTGTTTATGTACCACATAACCGTGGTGTTGTCCATCTTTACCATTAGTTGTCCTGGAAGAATGTAGTCCTTGAAGGCTGTCAGAGCATTCTGTACAGCTAACATTTCTTTTTTATTGACATGTAGGTGCATTTGATTTGGGTTCCATTTGCCCTGAATGCACTTCCCTGCCAGGTGAGCCCCCCATGCATAGTCTGATGCATCTGTAGTTAGGGTTTGGGCGGCAGGGGGTAGTGTGAACGGTAGTCCCTTGTTTTGGTAGCAGGCCTCTGCCCACCGTAGGAACTCCAGGCGTAGGCAAGGTATAATAGGAATCATTGTTTCCAAGCTGTGACAATGTTGACTCCATAGACTTTTTAGATACCACTGTAGTTTCCTCATATGCAGTCTTGCATATGGAATTAGAAGAATACAGGAGGCCATGAACCCCAAGGCTTGCAGTATTTGTCTTGCAGATAGCAGGGTTTTTGTGGCCACTTGTTTGAAGTAAGTTACCAAATTAATTTGCTTTTCTGGCGTGAGGACAGCCATCTGGGCAGTTGTATTCAAGCTTGCACCCAGGAATGTAATCTATTGACAGGGTACCAGTTGTAATTCCTTTTCATTTATGGTGTACCCCAGACAAGTTAGAACCCTTTTTACAAACGCCAGATGATTTAAAAGTATGCCCTGGTTTTCTGCCTGAATTAGACAATCGTCCAGGTATGGATATATTTGAATATTTCTTTGCCTGCAAAATGCAATAACTGGAGCCAGGCACTTTGTGAATACCCTGGGTGCAGTAGACAAGCCAAAAGGCAGTGCAGAGAACTGATAATGTAAGTAGCCTGCTTTGAAGCATAGGTATCTTCTGCAAGATTCCCTGACTGGGATGTGCAGGTATGCTTCTTTTAAATCTAGAGTTGCCAAACAGGCGTCTTTGCCTAGCATAGGAAGTAATTGGTGAAGAGTCAGTATCTTGAATTTTGGAATCTCCAGAAAGGTGTTTAGAGTAGACAGGTCCAGGATTGGACGTCATGATTTGTCTTTTCTGGGTACCAGAAAAATCCTAGAGTAGAAACCTTGTCCCTTTTCCTCTTCTGGTACCAGTTGAATAGCCCCCATACTTAAGAGGGAAAGTACTTGTTTTTGAGCCGCTGCCCACTGATTTGGGGGCAGGTCTGGCCACCCGTTTGCTGTTGGCAACGTGTGGAAATGAAATCTGTATCCCTGGGAAACTATATTTAAAACCCATTTGTCCTGGGTTATGAGTTCCCAGTTCTTTGCATGCAGAGTAATCTTTCCCCCCAAAGGGGCGGTCAAATGATAAGTGCTTGGAAATTTTAAAAGGAAGTAATTGAGACTGTTTACCACAGGGGAGTGTCTTGTTATTTCCAGATTTGGAAGTGGAGGCCCCCCACTTCCTAGTTTTGATTCTCCTGGGACTGAAACCTGGGGTTTTTGCTGTGTCAAGGTTTGGCTTGAGAGGACCTGGAAGGGACTGGAAAGGACCAATTCTTAGTAGGCCAGTGCCTATTAAATCTTGGGGGTTGCACTTGTAAAGAATCTTTAACAGTTTGCATAGATTTAGCTTTATCTTCCATCTTTTTAAGAACTTCTTCGGCCTTATTGCCAAACAGGCAGTCCTGATTTAAAGGAGCATCCAACAGTTTAGCTTTAACATGATCAGGCAAAGATTGCTCCTTAAGCCAAGCATGCCTTCTAAGCACAGACCCAGTAACAGCAGCCCTGCAAGAGGCCTCTAAAGAATCAAAACCACATTGCACAGTATGTTTTCCAACTTGTTCAGCAGAGTGCATTAAATCCTGTAAATCTTTATTTTCCACACAGTCAGGAATCAAAATCATTTTCTGTTTAAGCAGTCCAATAATATGCTGCTGACATCTTAACACATGAAATTGGCAGTTTAAAGCTCTGATTGCCAAGGTTGCAGAAGTATAAACCTTTTTACCCCATCTATCCAGCGCCCTGGAATTTCTATCAGAAGGGGTAGGATTTTTAGCAGTAGAAGCCTTAATGCCCTTGGGCCCCTGAGAAATAGTTTCTGGATCTGCAACAGGATTTTTGAAAAGAAACTTGTGGAACTCAGGAACCCTGTAGTATCTGTTAGGTTTACTAAGAGCCGGAGGCAGGGAATCAGGGGCCAAACTGGATTTCGAGAACACATCTTCAGCCATGTTTAGTACAGGAGGTATAGCCAAAGGCCTATGCTGAGGTAGAAGAAGGAAATCCCTAAGCCTCTTCTTTGAATCAGAAAATTCCTGGCTTTACCAGTGGAAATGCTCCCTTAAAGTATGTAAAGTTTCCCCAAAAGAAAAATCCTCAGGTGGGGAAGCAGAGGGAATGGAATCCTCTGCATCAGAATCCTCATAGGTAAATATGGACAAATCCAGGTCATCAGAAGAGTCAGAAAAAACAGAATCCTGATCAGAAGATTCATAATCAAGCTCAGCCCTAGGCCTCTGGGGGGGGGGGGGGTTGACTACCCCTGATTAGAGTAATTAGATCTTCAGCCATTTTTATCATTTGTTTTTTTTAGGCATAGGGGCCTGAGCATGCAGCCTGGGTGTTGGTTTTTTAGACATGGATCGAGATTTAGGCCTTAGTAATGAAGGCGGTGTTGATTTATTATGCAAGTCTGTAGGCCTGAATACACCCTCAGAAGCCAGTGCCTGCACAGCGGCTCCGGACCCATCCAAGGTAGAGACATCCTCAGGTTCCATAGTTGAAGTATCTTACGGCATACCGGACTCCAAATGGGTCTCAGTAGAGGCCTGCGAATCAGAAGTTGCGGGTATCAGGGGCTGCGAAAGCGCCTCACTGAGTACCAGCGAACTGGCGACTGGCTTAAGAGAAGCATCGTCGGCAGTTTTGGACCTCGGCGGCCTGTCTCTGTCTTTTATCTTTGCGTTTTTTCGAAATCCCGGTAGTCGGATGGCTAACCGATGACATTTCTGGATAATTAAACCGGGAACTGAAATATGTAGAGGCAAAAATATACAGACGACGGATAGTGCGCTGATTAAATAAAGCACAAAACCGACAGCAAGGTACGTTGTGGTCAGGGCCTAGGCAAGGAATACAGTACGAATGAAAATCTTTATGAGGTATTTGCTTTCCACAAGTCATGCAATTATTAACTTTTACTGACATCGGTATGGAGCAAGAAAAAGTTTCCCCAATGGGGTACTTAGCTTTAAGTTGAAAACTTCGGTTCTGAAACTCGAAAATGAAAATTTCAGGAGTCAGCCGACCGACACTTGCGAACTGCTTCTGCTTTGGGCACCGCACGGCAAGAAAGACTTATAAAATGGCAATGCCTGCACGGTTTATACCCCTGACGACCTGACGTCATGGAAGAAGGGACAGCAACCGACGCAGGACCTAAGACTTTGTTAATGAGGCAGACTGAGGGCAACCTGCCAGCAGATTACCCAAATGTAATGACTGCAACAGTGAAACACGAAGAAAGTACAGTTTTTTACCTACCATAAATGTAGATGTTCGAGTGTATTCACTGCTGCAGTCATTACACTTGGGTTATCCTGCTGTCAGGCAGTCCCGCAGTCGGCCTGAGTTCCAAAGTCTTGGTCCGGTGTCTGTTGCTGTCGCTTCTTCCCTGACGTCAGTGCGCCAGGGGTATACAAGATGCAGCCGACGCCATTTTCTTCAGTTTTTCTTGCCCCAGATGTCAGGTGCCCCCAAAAAGGTATGCAATACATATTGCTAATAAAGCATACATAACAAATAAACCAATACCTTCAGTTACAAGCAAATACACCACATAGGTCGTATAGGGTAGAAAGGTATAGATAAGTCCCAGGTAAGAAAGAGGGGATGGAAGGTAACCTGGACTGCAGCAGTGAATACACTCAAACATCTACATTTATGGTAGGTACAAAACTGTACTATGTTCATCGTGTTTCACTGCTGCAGTCATTACACTTGGGTTGAATCTCAAATCTGAGTTAGGGTGGCTGGTTCTATAGAGGATTTGGGGTGGCTATGAGGCCCTGCAGCACTGCAGTGGCAAAGCCAGCTCTGGATTTAGAATAAAGAGGCAAGTGGTAATGCTTGGTAAAGGTGTGCACTGAACTCCAAGTTGCAGCTTCCAAAATATCCTTGGTAGGTACTCCTCTAAGGTAGGCAGTTGAAGTGGCTGTTGCCCTGGTGGAATGTGGCCTAATGTTGCTTGGTACAGTTTTTCCATGCTGTGTGTAGCAGAAACGGATACAGTGAAATGGTCTGCTTTGAAATAGCCTTTCCCTGTGATCCTGCAGCATATGCTACAAACAATTCCTCAGTTTTCCTGAAAGCTTTTGTTTTGTCCAAGTAGAAGCGTAACTGCCTGTGTATGTCCAATGAATGCAGAAGTCTCTCCCCTTTATTCTGGGGATTTGGATAAAAAGTTGGCAAGTGAATAGTTTGGTTAAGAGCCACACTGGATACCACCTTTGGCATAAATGTAGAGTTTGTTCTTAAAGATACCCTGTCCTGATGAAAAATGATGAAAGGTTCCACTGCCATTAGTGCCTGTAACTCTGAGACTCTTTGTGCTGAGGTTATTGCCAGAAGCAGAGCAGTTTTCCATGACACATATTTTAATTCTGCTGAATTGGCTGGCTCAAAATTTTTCCAAGACAAAGTTGAGGTCCAAAGTTGGTGTTGGTGCTCCAGGGCGGTCTTATGTTTTTAGCCCCTCTGAGGTACTGTTTTAGCAATGGATGAGAGAAAATAGGAGGATCCATGTTGTAATGAGCTGAGATGGCAGAGGCGTGGATCTTAATGGATGAAAAGGATAGGCCTTTGTCCAGCATTTCAGTTAAGTATTGTAATATCTGAGGAATATTTGGGACAAGAGGGTCAAAGCTTTGAGCCTGGTTCCAGGTGCAGAATCTCTTCCACTTTTCTGAATAGGATTTCCTGGTGCTGGGCCTCCTGGCCTCCAAAATGACATCCATAACAGCTTTAGAGAGAGATGTTGGCTGCTTGGCTAAGTAATCTACCATGCAGCCAGGTTTAAGGTTTTGAGCTGGCTGTGCAGGATCTGATTGTTTTGTTAAGTCAGATGATGAGGAATTTGAGGTAAAATCCATGCTGGGCCCTGAGCCAAGTTCTTTAAGATTGGGTACCAGTGCTGGCGTGGCCAGTCTGGGGCAATCAGGATCATTTTTGGCCTTTATTGTCTGGCTTTTAGGAGTACCTTTGAAAGGAGAGGCAGTGGTGGGAAGGCATAAACTTTTAGGGTTTTTAGGCTGAACGAGAGAGCATCCACTTTCCATGCTTGTGTGTGGTAAGTCCTTGTGCAGAATTTCTGTAGCTGGCAATTCAGAGGGGAGATAAAAAGATCTATGTCTGGGCACCCCCATTTTTGTGTTATCATGCTGAATACTTGTGGATTTAATTTCCACGTGTGAGGATCCATGATGTTTCTGCTTAAGTCGTCTGCCAGAGTATTTTTCTTTCCTGGCAGGAATTGTGCTTGCAGATGAACTTGATAGGTTAGTGCTGTGTTCCACAAGGTCATGGCTTGTCTGCAGAGGGGATAGGAAAGAGTTCCCCCTTGCTTGTTTATGTACCACATAACTATGGTGTTGTCCGTCTTTAGTAGTAGTTGTCCTGGATGCAGAAGGTCCTTGAAAGCTGTTAGGGCATTTTGTACAGCTAGCATCTCTTTTTGATTGATGTGAAGATGCATTTGGTCTGCGGCCCACTTGCCCTGAATACATTTTCCTGCCATGTGTGCTCCCCAGGCATAATCCGAAGCATCTGTTGTTAGTGTCTGCCTGGCTGTGGGTAAAGTGAAAGGCTGTCCATTGTTGTGGTGACATGCCTGTGCCCACCATCGAAACTCCTGTTGTCGGCAGGGAATAAGTAGCATTACTGGTAGTGTTGTCGCCTCACAGTTAGACGTTGCCCATTCGATTCTCAGTTAGAGCGTCTTCTGTGTGGCGACATGCGTGAACGGGCGTTCCTTTGTTGAAGGTTGTGCGTTAGGCCCGGCAAGCCAGCACGTAAAACTCTACTGCCAATCATTAGCGGACCGGAGTTCCGCTGTGGCGACCCCTAACCGGGAAAAAGCCGAAAGACACAAACTGTTTCCAAACTGTGATAGTGTTGAGTCCAAACACTTTTTAGGTACCATTGTAATTTCCTCATATGCAGTTTGGCATATGGTATTAGTAGTATGCAGGATGCCATGAATCCCAAGGCCTGCAGAATTTTTCTTGCAGGGAGTTGTCCTTGCTTGTCTGGCGTGAGATAAGCCATCTGGGCCATTGTATTTAAGCTGGCACCCAGGAATATTATCTCTTGTGAGGGCACTAGTTTTGACTTTTTTTTCGTTTACTGTGTACCCTATGCAAATTAGCAATCTTTTTACAAACGCCAGATGCTGTAGAAGAATGTCCTTGCTCTCTGCTTGAATAAGACAATTGTCCAAGTATGGATATATTTGAATTCCTTTTTGTCTGCAAAATGCAATTACTGGTGCCAGACATTTTGTGAAGACCCTAGGCGCAGTAGATAAGCCAAAGGGCAGTGCAGAGAATTGGTAATGCATTGTGCCAGCTATGAATCTGAGGTATCTTCTGCAATTTTGTCTGATTGGGACATGCAGGTATGCCTCTTTGAGGTCCAAAGTAACAAGCCAAGCCTTCTTGTCCAGCATGGGAAGAAGTTGCTGTAGTGTCAACATTTTGAATTTTAGAACATCTAGGTAAGTATTTAAAGTAGATAGATCCAGTATGGGTCTCCAAGCTTTGTCCTTTCTGGGGACCAGGAAAAGTCTTGAGTAAAATCCTTGTCCTTGTTCCTGTTGTGGCACTTTTTGAACAGCTCTCATGTTCATGAGGGCTGTAATTTGTTTTTGTGCCTCTGCCCATTGATTTGAGGCAGGTCTGGCATTCCTTTTGGCCTTGGTAGAGTGTGAAAGTGGAACCTGTAACCATGAGACAATATTCAGAACCCATTTGTCTTGGGTGATTATATGCCAATTTTGTGAAAAAAGTGCTAGTTTTCCCCCTAAGGGAGCTGCCAAAAGGTAAGTGCTTGGCATTCGAAGGGGGAAGTCATTGTGACTGTTTCCTATAAGGTTGTGACTTGTCTTCCCCTCCTTTTGGGGTTGAAGCACCCCACTGTCGTGGTCTGTTAGAGCCTTGGGGCTGAGATCTGCCTCTTGGGCGTCTGTATCTCCCTCTTTGTGTGGTCTGTCTGACACTGGAAAGGACCAATTTTTTGAAGGCCAATTTCTGCTAAATCGAGGTGGCTGTACCTGTAAGAAATCCTTCACTGTTTGCATAGATTTTGCCTTATCCTCCATTTTCTTTAATACCTCTTTTGCCTTAACACCAAATAAGATGATATGCTGTAAAGGAGCATCCAATAATTTTGCCTTAACATGATCAGGTAAACCTTGTTCTTTTAACCAAGCATGCCTTCGAATCACAGATCCTGTAACTGTGGCTCTACAAGAAGCCTCTAATGAAGCAAAACCACATTGCAGAGCATGTTTTCCCACTTGTTCATCTGCATGCAATAAATCCTGCATTTCCTTATAGTCAGGATGTTCTGAGCTTGTAAGCATTTTCTGTTTTAACAGAGACATTAAATATTGTTGGTATTTAAGCATGTGGAACTGGCAATTTAAAGCCCTTACTGCTAAAGTTACAGAAGTGTAAACTTTCTTCCCCCATCTGTCTAATGCTCTAGAATCCCTGTCAGAGGGAACTGGATTTTTAGCAGTGGAAGCCTTTACCCCTTTGGGACCCTGGGAAATAGGTTCTGGGTCAGCAGCAGGGTTTTTATAAAGAAAGTTGTGAGAGTCAGGGGACTCTGTAGTACCTGTCTGGCTTGACTGGAGCACGGGGCAAAGAATCAGGAGTTAAACTGGATTCACAGAACACATCATCCACAATATCTAACACAGGCAGAATAGCAAGGGGCCTGTGCTGAGGCAATAAAAGAAAATCTCTGAGCCTTTTCTTGGATTCTGAATAATCCTGGCTCTCCCAATGGAAATGCTCCCTCATGGTATGCAAAGTTTCCCCAAAAGAGTAATCCTCAGGAGGAGAGGCTGAAGGGATTGATTCTTCAGCATCAGAGTCCTAATAGGGGGGTAAAGAGTATCCCTGGTCTGAAGAGGAATCAGAAGAAATGGAAACCTGGTCAGAGGAATCATAGTCTGTATCCTGCCTAGGCCTTTTATCAGGAGGGGGATGGGAACCCCTGATCAGAGTAATTAGGTCTTCGGCCATTTTGAGCATCTGTTTTTTAGGCATGGAGGTCTGCCCAGGTGAATGCTGTACTTGCTTCTTTGTCTTTAATGGAGTTTTAGACTTGGTTGTTGTTTTGATGGTAAGCTGTGAAGGTCTGAAAACACCCTCAGAAGCTGATACCTGCTCAGCAGCTCCGGACCCATCTTAGGGGTTAGTTTCCGTAGGCCCAATACCTTGAGTTTCCAGAGGCCTAGAAATCTCCACGTGGGAGTCGGAGGCAGCCTGTGGCTCTGAGGTAGCGGGTGTCAGGGGCTGCAAAAGCACCTCACTGAGAACCGGTGACTGGCCTAGAAGAGGCTTTATCGTCAGTTTTGGACCTCGGATGCCTGTCCTTATCTTTGTCTTTGCGTTTTTTGTGTATTCCGGTCGTCTATTGTTCCGACGGCATGGTATAATCGAACCTTCGGCCAAAATAATGGCGAGCAAAATCAAACCGTTTAATAGTGCGCTTGTTAAATCTAGCACAAAACCGACAACTAGTGACATCGTGGTCTGGGCCTAGGCATGGAATACAGTAAGAATGAAAATCTTATGAGGTATTTGCTTCCCACAAGAAATACAATTATTAACTTTTACTGACATCGGTCTGAGGCAAGAAAAAGTTTCCCCAATGGGGTACTTAGCTTTATTGAAGACTTCGGTTCTGAAATTCGAAAATCTCAGGAGTCGGCCGACCGGCACTTGCGAACTGCTTTTGCTTCGGGCACCGTGCGGCAAGAAAGACTGGAGAAAATGGCGTCGGCTGCATCTTATATACCCCTGGCACACTGACGTCAGGGAAGAAGTGACAGCAACCGACGTCGGACCAAGACTTTGGAACTCTGGCCGACTGCGGGACCGCCTGATGGCAGGATAACCCAAGTGTAATGACTGCAGCAGTGAAACATGATGAACATCATCTGCTTCTGCTTCGGGCTCCTCTGCAAGAAAGACTGATGTAATGGCATCGGCTGCCTGTTTTTATACCCGTGACGACCTGACGTCAGTACTGAAGTGACAGCAACCGACACAAAAATACTAAGTCTCTGGTATTCGGGCTGACTGAGGGCTACCTGCAGGCAGATAACCCAAGTGTGATGACTGCAACAGTGAAACACGAAGAACATCTGTAAGATGCAATCTTTATGGCCTAATTTAATTTCAGCTATTTTCCAAAGTTAGTTGGTACTGAGCTTTACCTCTTCTATTCCAGTATTCTCTGTTAAAACATATACCTTTAAATAGTTACAATAATACATGTATATTTCTTTTCTGTCCAGCAGGGCACACTGATGATACATTTTTAACACAAGCTACTTTACAAATAAATTTTTCAACATAAGCATCTATGCAAATCAGTTTGATATACAACTGACATATAATTATTTACAAAATTCCAGCTAGCTGTGCAAGCATATGTTAACACATCCACTGCCCTACTTCTCCTGGCATAGCTGGCAGTACCACCTATCGCCATAGGGATGACTCAGTAGAAATATCTAGGCCAGGGGATATAGATACAGGTCCAAAGGATGCTGGATCTCCCTCCTAAGTAATGTGCCATTTGGTATAGCTTGTCCCACATGAAAGAAAGATAAAGCTTTGATTGTGATCCAGGTTACCTAGTATCAAACAGCAAATATGGACAAGGAGGACCTGGCATGGAAGTATATGGATGTACTGCCAG